>NW_008237174.1:3353253-3355523 GCF_000691975.1 Corvus brachyrhynchos | reverse complement strand
AGGTACCTGGGAAGACCAGCTTTGGCTGCCATTCTCCAAGGGCAGCAGAGGGCAAGGTAAGCACCATACCTGCAGTGCTGAGCAGAGATGACTTTGCTTCAAGCTGCCCCCCCCCAGTCCCTGCTGTAACCAAAGCTGGCACTTTCATGTTGACTCTGGGTTCTGTTTCTGTCACCAAAGTGTCAGGATTTGCACTTGCTTTCACAGGAGCCCTAACACGAGGGTCTTTCATCTCATGGAAATGAAGCCAAGCCAAGTTGCCTCTGGTGTTCCTGCAGCAGTGGCGAGGCCAGAGCGGCTGCCCTGGCCCAGGATCAACCCTGGATGTCACTGCTGAAGGCAGTGAGTTCAAGGCAGTGTCTGAGTGCTGTTGTGAGCCACAGGCTCGGTCATGTTAAGGAACTGGGCTGTGGCTTCACCTCCCTCTAGAGGGTCGTTCATGGAAAGGGCCTTTTCCAGCCATTAAAAGCGAGGGGTTCTGGCTGAGCAGGGTAACAATACAGGGTGATGTGTGTGAACTGACCTTGGAGTTACAGGAGGTCTGAGTTAAGCAGGGAGAGTGAAGTATCAAACAAGATGTGATACCTGAGGGAAATAGCTCGATATAAATAAACCTGGACTTATGCTGGGGCTAGAGCAGTGCAGCCTCAGTCCAAGAGATCATCTGGTGTGTGGGGTGCTAGTTTCAGTGCAAGTGTCCCAAGCTTCATTTACACTTCAAAGCCCTAACCTCCCTCCCTAAAGCAGAAAGGTCACTACAGAAGCTCTCACCTCCCCTTGCTCAGCTGGTTTTTACCCCTCTTCTCCCAGCTCAAAGGGAATTTAGCACAACAGGGGATGAGGACCAAACATTCTGATGGACATCTTTGAGCAAGAACACCCACCTCAGGTAAAGTAAATTAAAAAGGCAAGGCCTTGCCAGTACTTCAGTTTCTATTTTTATTAATCTGTGGTGTTATTAACAAAGGTACAGGTCCAGTCCCTTGGTAATTAGGTTGCTTCCTTTCTTGCTTGTTCTAGGTTTGGGAACTTCCATGTATTAAGACACTTTACAATCCTTTTTTTCTCCTCTTTACAATGACAGCTCTCTGAAAGGTATTGTATTGCAGCATAAATAACCTGGCATCTCCCCAAAGTAGGAATGAGGAGGGGTTAAACCTCATGGAGAAGAATGCTGAGGGTCCCCCCTCCAAGCCCCCAGAAACATTAAACAACACTTCTCAAATCCACTGCACACTCTATTCAATGGAGTCTTGTTTTGCTCTCAACAAAAACCAAAAAGCAAGCCACCCCCCTCTGAAGTTATGCCCCAGAACAGGATTTGCCTAGCACTTCTGATGCTAGGGCTGTACATGTATGAGCAATGCCTTCAGATGGCAGATCAAGCAGAGTAGGTTTGAGACTGGCATCCAGACCAACCAGCCCCAAAATCTGTGGCCTAAGACCAACCTTAACGAGTGTGACCTTGCTCAGGCAATGAACTTAAGTGTCTACTAGAATTAAACAAAAGAAATATTTGAATTCCAATACTTAAGTTAACAATGCTTAGTACAAGCATTAAGTGCTTAATTACCAGCCTTGTTTCCATGGTATACAGACACTGGTGTTAAGAGCCAACAAGGAGCTGTATTTTTAATGTTTTTAAATGAGTTAGAAGCACATCACATTACACAGTATATGCCATGTTGTGAATTCAGTTTTTTTATTAAAGATTAAAAATAAAAAACATTTGACACCCTAATATACATAAAGTCACAATAAACTCAAATGAGCTAAAAGAAAAATGTGCATAAAGACACTCATTTCTAAGAGGCACCCTGCCGCCAATATCTTTTAAAGTATTTGTCTAATTCCACCAGTTTTCTAGTTTTCTTTCCCTCCCCTAAAAGTGAGACTTTAGACTGCTACCAGGTACAGATACTACCCCCACCGCCACCTTTCAGGGGTTTGTGCTATCACTAGAACACTTAAAACCGTGCATGCAGACTTAGCTTGAGCTTCTCCTGGAATTAACCATCATGATTTAAAATGCACAAGGGCTTTTTCTTAAAACGGTAGCGGTATTTGGGCCACTTCGAAGGGCCAAGAAGAAAGAGACAGGGTTATAAAATAACTGCTATGCCTCCACCAGAGAGCTTTGCTACTACAAACCAACTCCCTCCTCCCCCCATCCTCTCATAAAAACAACCCCTAAAGTTACAAAATGCCCCCCCCCCCACCCACACGGATGAAATGTTAACCAGTCAGCTATTAAGCTGTCAGGGTGTGAG
>NW_008237174.1:3330101-3351612 GCF_000691975.1 Corvus brachyrhynchos | reverse complement strand
GGTGGCCACGGACCCGGGCTTGTCCTGCCCCCATCCCAGTGGATGGGGCGGCTCTCAGGGCCCGGGTGTGGATGCCAGCCCGGGAGGATGCGCTCGTGTTGGCCGTGTCGCAGGGCAGTGCGAGGTACCTTGGCTGCTCGCCAGTGCAGCTGTGCCCCGGGGGCTGCCTGCCTTGTGGCCACGGGCAGCTGGGCCCAGAGTGCTCGGTGCCGGCCCTGGCGCGCCGCAGCCGCCCGCCTCCCGTGGCTGAAAGAGCCGGGCAGGCCAGCTTTGTGCGGGTAACTTGATGCTGATGACAGTTGGCAGCTGCAGTTCCCCGAGCAGACTGAGGCAAATAAAAGCATTAAGGGCTCGTCCCCGAGGAGAGCGACAGGTGTTCGCTCCCGCTCCTTTGTTTCCCTCCTTTTATTCTCCTCGCTAATGCATGTCATATTTTTACCGCCCGAAGAAACGGGAGACGCGTCCCCCGCTTGAATCGGCACTGCCGGCACGGAGCCACACGCTCGCCTCCCTCTACGTGTCCGGCATAGTTCCCCTCCTGCCCCAGCTTCCTCGCCGTTTGTCTCGCCATGGAAAGCCCTCTGGCTTTGGTGGCGCTGAGGTTTTCTTTGCGGAGAGGTCTGGCATGAGTTGGAGCACCCACAGCTGCTGAGAGCCCCGGGACTCCGTTAGTTTTTATGGATCCGCACCTGGATCAGTGCCTGGTGAGTCCCGCGTGGCCCAGCGGGTACCGGCACGTGCTCTGGGAGAGGCCGGGGTGGCTCTTACTTTGGCAGTCCCACTGTTTCTTAACACTCCTTTTCATCTTCAAAGTGCCATATAAACCTCCGTGCCTACACTGTGCTAATCCATGTGTGACAGAAAAGCAAGCTGGGATAGAGAAATTCAGCACTGTCTTCCCAAGGCCATCACGGAGTGCATAAGGGATAGAGCCAGTACGTGGGATATCTCTAGCTAGAGACCAAAGCTCAGGCCACTCTTCATTTTGTATCACAATGGACAGGAAGTGTTATTTTCAGAAAGGTGTTTCTGGTATGTTTCTTCCTTTTATGTTAAAGCATCAGTGCTTGGGTTTTGTCAGAGAGTCTGTTCAGTTGGTGACAAGTTTCCCTGCACCAGGCAGGAGCAGAGTGGGATGTACTGGGGGCTGGATGTCTAAATCTGTCCTTCTACTTTTGATGCACCTAATTCTCTGTGTAACACAATGTGGAAACCAGCTCATTCTTTTTGATGATATAATTAATGCTGGCTAAGCAGAAATGCTGTTTGGACCAGGCCAGAACATTTTTGTATTTAAGCGAGTAGAGACACCTGTGACCATTCTGCGTCTGGTTGATGCATACTTAGCCTACCTAACTGGCAGGGGAAAACCAGGATAGTATGTGTGCAAACAAACTGCAGCAAAATAATGGGTGTCACAATTTTGAAGGAACTGTCTTTGTTCTGAACCAAAACTAGGCACATAAGGTCATCAGAGGTGTAAAGAAACACACAGATGCACACACGTTTGTGAAATGTGCAGTAACACACAATATCTATAATCGTTGGTAAAAGATGAACTCCAAGCATTTGTGAGCTTGTTTTCTCTTCAGAGAAAGCTCAGCTTTTCCTGGAATGGGGGTGGGGGGAAGTGGGTGAGCCTGGTTGCTGGCTGGGGTAAAACCACAACACGCATGTATTCAGGTGCTCAAACAGTGGGGTTAACACAGGTGTAAATCCTGCTCATTTACACAAGAGGCATTGCACTGCCATGGCTGCAGGTGCAGTCCCCAAACTTGTCAGGCCTCTTTACTGCAGGTGTTTGTATCAGTTGTGTTTCAGAGCTATCTTGGGTTAGAGATGCTGCATTGTTAATGTAGGAAAATGGGAAGCAAAGGAGCTCCCGAATTCACCCCAGTCAAGGTTCAGATGTGTCGGGACTTGGGTGATGAAAGTGGTGGCTGCTGAACAGCAATGATTTCTCACAAGCCTCGATCTGAGGTTTTGAGCAGTGAGGAGCTGCAGGCACAAGGTGAGGACTTCTGGATGCACAAGGAGAATTCAGCAGCAAATCTTGGCTAAGAAAGGCCAGAGAGAGTTGGCCATGGCTATAACATCTGGTTTCTGTTCTGACTGGGCGGGTACTGATGGCAAGGCATTGTACACATTTCTGGCCCTTGTTCTGCACCATGTCTTTTTGTATTTTCTTTGAAAAGCTGCAGGTCAAATGAGTTGACAAATGCTGGAGCTGTTTGTGCTGGGCATTAAAAATGTATGTGCCATAAATATCAGGGCATCGCTAGAGCTGCCATTCTGGAGGAGGAAGTCACTGCAGGCTATCTCCTCTAGCCCACAGGGACAATGTGACATTTTTGTGCTACTTTAAACAAGTTCCATCACATCAGGTGAAGCGAATCATGATAACCTCACGCATTTTAATGGAAATGTCAACTGCAATCTAGTAAAAGAAAACATTCCTTAGATACCTTGTCCAATACCTCGGTGCTTGTCCATGAGTGGTGGTTCCTGAAGATTTCACTAAACCCTTCAACTTATCTGTATTTTATCCACGTTAAGCCCATCCTGCTCCCTGCTGATGGGGAGGTATACGGACACTGCTTCCTCCTCCCTGAAGGGTGGGAGTTTAACCTTTGCTAGAGCAGAGAGCTCTGTCCTGCCAGAGACAGGCTCCTATACAAGCTATAAATTACAGTTTAGCCAAGGAACAGCATAGTTATAGGAGAGGTAAGGGCATCAGGGCCTCACTGCACATGTTCTCCTGCAAGCCTGTGTGTGGAGCAGTATAACACAATGTATAATAACAGGCTTTAATTCTTTCTAGATGATGCATGATCACTAATGCAGCTGCCATGACAGTGGTAAAAGCAACAGTGGGAGGCCGTCCTGCAGCCTCAGCTATGTGCCATGTGTTTTGGAGGCCCAGGTAAGTGGCATATACTCATTTCTGACACGTAATGGCCTCAAACACTTGTGTTTGAGTTGTCAGGTGCATTTGGAAAGTCTCTGGCTCCCAGAAGAACATTTACAGAGACATAATGAAACTCAAAACATTTTTGAGTACTCTACAGGCAAATGTGCTGCCATTCATGTTCTTGGACTGGAGTCAGGAGCTGACCCAGGCTCTGCATGGATAATATAATCAGGGCACAGGATAAAGACATGATGAGCATGCACAAGGTCCATTGGAAATGCTTGAGTAGTTTCTTTCATAAATGGTATAACATCTGTTGTCGCTGGAGGCACAAGTTCCTGTCAAAAAGACACGTCATCCTTATAAATATTAATGGTGCATATAAATGGTGGTGGATGTGAACTGTGGCGGATGTGAGGTTAATGGGTGAGCTGCTCCTTAGGCATCAGCTCGCTGTCATCGTACTTATTTCTACACTAACAAATACAAACTGTTTAGGTGGCAGAGCAAGCAAAAAGCTTTCTTCCCCCTCCTCCTCTCCCTGGGGTCCCTTCACAAATGAAATGTGTACTGTAATTAGTCTCTTGCCTTGTCACTGATGAAAATTAGTCCTGCTTGCAGAGCCGAGGAAGAGAGGAGCAAGGCTTGAGCTGGAAGAGCTGAGGCTGTAGGTAAATGAGGCAAATGAGGAAGGCAGTTGGGAGAAGTCTGCAGCATCCCCCATCAGCTTGATCCTAGCTGCCTTTAGTGCCATTGATTTCTCTGCTGTTAATAGCTGATGTTTAAGAGGAAAATAGGGTTGAATATCACCACTGAGCTGCTCTTGGACCCCAGTCTGTTTCTTACTGCAAATTGTGTTTGCTGCCTTGAGCACTGAGTTCCTGCTGCCCTTTTCAAAAACCATAAGGCTTTTCCTATCTTTATTTATTTATCAGCAGACTTGGCAGCAGTGCTAGTGTTCATCAGCTGGGGCACAGAAGAACAGTTCATGCCAGCCAAAACACTAATGAGTAGCATTCAAAAGGGTCTTATGTCCATTCACTGAAGAGCCCCAAGACTACATTTGCTGCCTGTGGAAGCTCGGGGTCCCCTCTGCCTGAGAAGATGGGCCCAGCCTTCTGTCAAAGGTACTTCGCCCTTCTGCCATTTCAGAGGCGGTGATTTTCAAATGCAACAAATGGTGAGGGGCTGTGCTGAGCAAGCAGAGAGGAGAGCAGAGCCTCTCCTTGACAGTGAGTGATGCTGGGGATCGCCCCAGCAAAACCTTCTGTGCCACATTTCTTACCTTGTCAACCTGTTGGGCTCCTACAGAGAGATGCCTAAACTCATAAAGCATTGCAAACTGCTTCAGCTCCTGCCATTTAGCCTGTGCTCTGTCATCAGTGACTGTGGCAGGATCCTGTGCCTTCAAGGTTAGACAGACCATCACTTGGGCACATTACGTTTGTGGCAGTTATTTCAGGGAGGTGAGAATAACTGTCTGAAGCAAGTATAGAGGGGTTTTTTTCAGTTGGATAAAAAAAAGTAGTCTGCCTGTGGTGCTTCAGGGAGCAGTTTCATCGTGTTTCCAGGGAAGCCTCTTGTATTTGATTTCTCTAATATTTTTGGTAATTGAAAGTTATCTTTATTGTGGGGCTGTCTTCATCATAGGCTTTATGCTATGTTTGTAACAGGCATGCATGTATCACTAGTCCTCCCCTGCAAGATATTTATATTAGTTCCTAAATGCCTTACAGGCATCCTCATTAAAGTACATTTGCTTGAGAAGGCGCTGAACCCCTTAAACACAATCCTGACCAGGGCTGAAAGCTTTTAAAGTGTGTGCCCTTCAGAGAGTATTTCTTCTGACATGCAGTGCGTGCCCAGGGTAACTCCCAGTCTGTACCTCTGGCAATGACACTCCAAGTTTGTTGACAGGACACAGGTTTTATTTTTATCAGATTAACATGTACATAATCAGGCTCTGAACTTTGCTCCTGTGTGTTTTGTGAAATGCTCTGGAAAATGCCCCCTTTCACTGTCCCTCAGAGGTTTGCATTCACATTACAAATTACGTATCTGTAGGTGGGGAAAAGTCCTGTTCCCTAGGGGAAGTTTGTGAGATTCTTTTTAGCAATGACAGAATATATTTTATGGTCAATTTTGATAAACGCTGGTCTTTTCTAAGTCAAAATGAGAAATATTTTAGAAGCAGAGACCAACTGAGAGTCTTGGCACCCCATTTTGTGTTTTGCACAAGTACTGGGTTTCATCCAGCTGCAGGGGATGCCTCAGATTGGACAGATGTGTTTTCTGGAGGTATCCATGAACAACCTAGGACATGGCCACAGCAACAGATATTTGTGGATCTTGTCCTAACTGTGCCATACTCTGGCTCTGGGCTGGTGTTTCTTCAAGGAGGTGACACTCTAGCCCAGGGTCCTTTTAGTGGTATGGAAAAAGGAACCGGAGGGCTTGGTCTGCTGTGTACTATGGAAGAGGGTGTTTTTTAACTATTCTAAGTTTGTAGTGGATTTTAGCCTTGCTGAGCTGCACAGCTCATCTGTTTGGCATAGTGCTCACTTAATTTATGCTTGTGGTTGAGTCCCTTAAGCCTCTGCAAAAGCTCCTTGCATCCGTTTTGGTGAGGAGCCATCGTTAAAGTGGTGCTGGAAGGCATTGATAGGTGGTTGTGTGAAGGAAGATTAGCAAGCAGATTTGAACAAGCAGGTGAGTGCTATCATTCCCTCCTCTCCATATGTATTTGTCCTTTCTGGAGAAGCTTAGCACAGTTTAAGAGGAGCATAACATTTTCGAATACCAGGACTAAGAAATTGCTCTGGAACTTGAGCACAGAGAAGCATGAACTCTACAAGGTGCTCCTTCACAGCTTGCTGACACAGGCAGTGCACAGCTAAACCCTGCCAGCCTCAGAGCAAGGGGCTGCAGCTGGCTGGGAACACGCTGCCTCCTGCTCCACTGGGAGACCAGTGTGGAGCTGGCAAGCCAGGCCCAGTAAATGTCACTTGGGCTACTTGTGGATGTCAGAAACAAACGCATTCAGAGATACTGCAAACGATGGGTAGACATATTCTGTCTGGATAGGGCCAGCGAATGTTACCTGTCTGGATTTCTTGTTCCCAAAGGCTCGATGGGTTCCCAAGTCTCATGAACATGATGCAGGATTACAGCTTGCAGAGGAGAACATAATTCCTCTGCTTAGATCGTCATTTTTCTTCATGTCTTTTCTTTAGTGGGACTGAGGTGTTTGCAGAAAAATGCAAAATGTCTTCCTGCTGTTTTCCATGTGCTGACTTTTGGTCATGTGAGGCTGCTCAGTACTTTCACTCACCTCTCAGTTGTTGTGGGAGGGCGATGGAAGGGACCTGCTGAGAGCTGGTGGGAAGGTGCTGTGCCTCCAAAATCGTTAAGAAATGACAGCTGCTCCCATGATTCTGCCTGTGTCAGTAGGCACAGGGCACTGCAGCCAGCTAAAAAGCTCAGGAAAGAACAGTGGAATCAGAGTAAGTCAGGAACACCATGTAGGCTCCTATTTATGCTTTGCAGGGTGACTTAAAAGAGAAAAAATGCTAGTTCATATTAAACCACGTTATTTTTTATAGAGAATTAAAAGTGCTTTATTCTGGTTTGGGGGTTGGTTTGTTTTTATTAAAGTCTGGAGAAAGGGCAGCAGTATCCCTGCAGCACACCTGGTTTAATGGAGCACGTTGGGAAGGGGTTCATTTACGCGAAGACTCCAGGATCCAGTTTAACTGGACTCTGAAATGGCTAGTTTTGCTGCTTAGATCGTCATTTTTCTTCATGTCTTTTCTTTAGTGGGACTGAGGTGTTTGCAGAAAAATGCAAAATGTCTTCCTGCTGTTTTCCATGTGCTGACTTTTGGTCATGTGAGGCTGCTCAGTACTTTCACTCACCTCTCAGTTGTTGTGGGAGGGCGATGGAAGGGACCTGCTGAGAGCTGGTGGGAAGGTGCTGTGCCTCCAAAATCGTTAAGAAATGACAGCTGCTCCCATGATTCTGCCTGTGTCAGTAGGCACAGGGCACTGCAGCCAGCTCACCTGACTAGTCACAAATCACAGAAGCAAAAAGCTCAGGAAAGAACAGTGGAATCAGAGTAAGTCAGGAACACCATGTAGGCTCCTATTTATGCTTTGCAGGGTGACTTAAAAGAGAAAAAATGCTAGTTCATATTAAACCACGTTATTTTTTATAGAGAATTAAAAGTGCTTTATTCTGGTTTGGGGGTTGGTTTGTTTTTATTAAAGTCTGGAGAAAGGGCAGCAGTATCCCTGCAGCACACCTGGTTTAATGGAGCACGTTGGGAAGGGGTTCATTTACGCGAAGACTCCAGGATCCAGTTTAACTGGACTCTGAAATGGCTAGTTTTGGGGGTGAAGCCATTTTATTGGCTTCTGGAGATTACTCGATGTTCCATAAACTCCAGTAAAAATTTCTGAGCACAGCTGTAGCTTCTGTGTCCTTGCAATTAATAGAAAAGCAAACACCAAGTTTGCTCACATGCACATACAGGGGGTTCTGAGCAGAGTGGTAGGACTAGATCCACTAGAGCCTAGTGCACATTGCTGGGTCAAATCAAAATCCCCATGATACATGGCCTAAAACTGTAATTAGAGGGCAGGTCTGAAAAACAACATACCAACTGAAAATGTGGGCAACTCTGCCCGGGCTGTTCTTTGTTTTCTTCCCTCCAGCCCTTTCAGAGGAGTGCTGTGTAGTCTGCTGGGGCTGTGTGAGGGGTGGGGTGGCTTGTCCCCAGAGCTGCTGAGCTGCCTGGATCCCTCAGCAAGCTCATGTGACAGCTGTGCCCTCAGTTGGATGTTGGGGAGCAAGAGTTCTGGGGTTGTGACCAGTGGCTTCCTAAGTGTATCACAAGAGGCACATGCTGGAGAAGGTGCAGAAGGTGGCCCTTGCTCCAGGTGGTCTGTAAAATACCCCTGGCTTATAGGGGTATGTAGTACAAACTTTGTTAGGAATGTTGTTTCAGGCCGTAAAGGGAAATCAGTGAAGCTTGCCCTCAGAGACACCTCCAGCTCCTGCCCTGCTGGCCATCTACTCTGACACCTCCCTGAGCTTTGCTCTTCGAGGCTTTCTGGACAGAGTTCAGGATCAGGGAAGAAATCAACTTGTTAATCCCACACCTCCATGCTGAATGCCTGGGATCAAACCATCCCCCTACAAGATGTAGGCTTAAGCAGTTGGCCAACACCAAACCCCCAGTTGCCTGGTCTTGAGCAGAGCTCACTTCCTGTCTCTAACACCTGTAATTAGAGACAAGCCCAGGAGAAACAGGACTGATTCCTTGAAGAGCTCATCTGGAGGATCAGGAAGGACAGAGCAGATGGTTTCAAGTACAAGCTCTGAGGTAGGCTTAAGCTGGGTGGAGTCAGCCCTCAGGCTTGACCCTAGACATCAGTGTAAACAGATCCTCTGGGCACTCTTATTATGGAAAGCAAAGGCAACACTGCAAGTCCCTACCTGCCAGTGCTTGACATTCAGCCAGCGCAGACTGGGCAGGTAGGGCTGAGCTGCCTCCTGCAGCAGCCTGGGAGCAGCCTGGGCCTCGCCTCGCTGACAGCGGAGGACTGGCTTGTCTGTGGGCATGGCAGGGACCTGGGGCATGGGGGCTGCGGAGTGGGACCACTGCAGGGCCAGGGCCCAGCCCCCGTGGACAGCAGAACACAGCATGGCTGGACTGGGCCAGTGCAGGGCACTGTGTGCTTCTGCTGGGAGAGATCAACAGGTCACAGCATCCTCTGGGAGAGAGTCCCCACAGACGCTGATGCTGGTCCTTATGGAGCAAGGAGACAGGACCTTTGGTCCTGGTGTGGCACTCCCCCAGACGAGAGCCCTTTTGTTGGAGTGGGATGTATGCCTGCCCCACTGCCTGCCCTCTTGTCCCTCTGGTGAGGAGCAATCAGCCCAGGAGGGCAGGGGATGACATGTGGTAATGGTGGATGACTTCTGAACATGATTCTGCCTGGTAGTATCCTGCAGCATCCTGAACGTCTTTGGGTTCTCACCGTTCTTCCTCCCATCTCTCCCAAACAGCTTCTTACCCTCTGGAGCCAGGTCAGACAGATGCACAGAGGTTCTAGTCCTGCTCTTTTGCTGCTTTTCCTCAGTCATCTGCCACTCACATATTCCTTAATATTCTCTATACTGCCAAAAGTGTGTGGTGCTTGTTGGGGAAACTCTCTGGTGATAAATGTAGTCCAAAGTGCAAGTGGAAGAAGCTGTCACGAGTTTCTCTTGGTGCTCATGCGGGTTGTGTTTAGCAGGTCCTGCGAGTGCTAGAGCGTGTGGTTTCCTTCAGCATCTCCCCACAGCTATGCTGACACAGTCATCTCTCCTAGAATCCTTCCTGTTTTCTAGGATTTTCTCTTCTAGGTAAAGTTCCTATATTATGATGACTCTCTTGGTTTTATGTGTTCATTTATTTCTTATGGCTTTTTATAGAAGAGTTGCAAGGAGAAAGAGTTGAGCTCTGAGAAGGAACCTAAACATCCACCATCTAACCATAGTGTCTGGGAGTTAAGTCTCTTGAAAGGGAGATCTAGGAAACCCATATGCTTAGCAAGAAGCCATGTGGGAATTGTCAGGAGACATTGTGTGGGCGTATCTGAAAGCCTCCTAACCCCTGGAGCTGATCTAAGGCCTCAGACAGGCACTCATCCATCCTGGATCTAGACCCTTCTTGCGAGGGTGGGCACACACAGGGCCCGTGGGTAGCACTGCTTCCACCATGATAGGGGTTGCCCTTGCTGTTGTAGTCTCTTGGCAAGCCCTGTCTGGCATCAAGTAAGAGACTTGCTTTCAATTTTTCCTTTTAGGCCAGACAAACCCACCTCTTGGGATTGTGAAAGTAAGGAGGGAAGGGGAATGTGGACCGTGGGTTAGGGTTTAAGAGAGGGGAACTGTGGTTTCGTGTCCTGACTACAAGGCTGCTTTTATTCTGTTTTTGTTGGGTCCCAGGAAAAGGCTTTACGATGTTTGTGTTCAGGCCCAAGTGGGGAGGGCAACTGAATGATTTACTCGAGTGCGATCTGCCTCTTTGTTGTGTCAATAATGTTATTTGCACAGAATTCATCTGAAGGAGGAAGCGATCTTGAAAGCTTCTAAATCAGAGTTTCCTGCTCCTTCTCCAGACAGAGGCACTACCTGAGGCTCCCCAAGGCAAGATGGGCCCCATGGTGGTGTGTCGTAGTCCCTGGGAAGGGCAGGACAAACTTCATTCAATATTGTAGCAGATGGCCATCCCTGTGCAGCAGCCTGAGCAGGGCTGGCACCCTGGACCCACGTGTTTTACACTGGGCAGCTCACTAATGCTCATTATTGTAAGTTATTGAATGGTCTCTTTCCACCCTGAACTGCTCAGTAGTTCACTGCAACACCTCTTCCATGGTCCTGCTGGACTGAATTTTTCCATGGTAGACTGCCCAGCATCAGTCTGCTTCACAGCTCCAGAAATGCTGAGTGCTGGACTATGGGCAGGACTCAGGATCTGTGCAATGACAACTGCAGTAACATCCAGTTCTGGGACCCCAGCGTGGGAGGGTTGAGAGGGGAGGAGGAGGGGGTCCAGTAGGGAACTACCAACATGGTCAGGACCTGGGGAAAGGGGGCTTGTTTAGTCTGTTCAAGAGGAGGCTGAGGGGAATCTAGCAACATCCCATAGCTCCTGGAGTGCAGTTACAGAGTTGGTGGAGTCAGGCTCTTCCTTCCCATCAGTGACAGCTCACAAACCGAGGAGTCACACAATGCAGCTTGCAAGGTTCAGATTAGATATTGAGAAACCCTTCTCCCACAGGGTTGGTGCAGCACTGGGACAGGTTGCCCAGAGAGGTCAGGGGATCTCCCTCCAGGGTGGCTTTTGAGGCTCAATTAGATGAAGCTACACACACCCTGATCTGCTGTTGGCAATGGCCGTGCTTCAAGGAGATTTGGTCTAGAGACCTCCATTGGTCCCTTCCAAAAGGCTTTTCAGTCACTCTGTTCACTCTGGTAAGACTGCCAACATGCTGTCGGAGTTTTCAAGAACTTCTGGATCAAAATACTTGGTGGTTTTTGTCTGACACAGTAACCCAGATCTAGATGGAAGCTGTCTGCTCCAGTTTCCCAGGGCAATATGATCTCAAATGAAGATTATTGGTCCAGGAAAGGGAATAGATGTGGAAAAGAGTCACTTTTGCCCCCTGACCAGGAGGTGGGTGTGAGGGGAGGGAGCTATTAAAGCAGGCCAAGGTGGCTGGAATTCTGTGTGAACCCACTTAGGATTTTGGAAGGCAAGGCAAAGTTTTCTGGGCAGGAGCAGGCCTGGTGCAGTGTGTGCAGCGATGTGTGCAGGAGACCCTGGGGCAGTAACAACGCCTGTCCTTAGCACTTGTGCGACACAAGTAGCCAGTGAAAGAGAGGAGGGGTGACACAAAACTATATTTAATATATTTTGTGAGGTACTGTGAGCCTCCAGGGCAAAGTCTCCTCCTGCACTTGTCACCTAGCAAGCTTCTCTGGGAGTGGTGACACTTGATTCTCTGTGTCTTTGTGTTGTCTAGTTGGATCCTCTCTCCTTTGTGCCCATACTTTGTGGCTCTGCATCACAGCAAAAGGAAAACACCCCCTTGCAGGACCTCTCACTTTGGCCAAGATGCCCATGTTGACAGAATTTACATGAACTTCATTTCCTCATATTTTTTTTTTTTCTTCCTTGTTCCTTTGTTAAATTTATGTGGAGAAGTTGAATATTGCTGGGAGAGGATTGACTGAGGCTTGTGGCAGGATTTTTTCCTTTGGGGAGAGGAGGGAGAGTCCAGGGAACCCAGCAGTTTATCCATGTCCTGTTATCTGCAGATCTTTAATTTAATCATCACAAATATGTCATCATTGCTGAAGTCATAATTAAGTTCAGCATTTTACTGTCAACATAATTGTATGAACCGTCTTCCTGTCTTGCTATGTCTTGAAATAGTCTCTTTTATAGGCTCTCTGCCAAGTTATTTAATTTTAATGCTGTTGGAACCAGGTTTTTAAAACACACCTCAAACACAGTAAATACACTGCATTCCCAGGGCCTGCCTTGTTTCTGTACATGAATGAGATCAGCTGAACAAGCCAAGCATGAAGATGTTGTACAGCTGAGCCCTTGTGCAGGGCTGCACTTGGTGGCACTGAGCCACCTCGGTGTCCCCTGGCTCTGCTGCAAACAGCTCATGACACTCCAACTTTTCCAGGAAGACCTGTAAAACTTCCACATTTTTTTCTTAAAATCCAGGTTGCCACAAGAGGTTTGTCCTCCAGTGAACTGCGTTTCTCCAGCCTAAGTGTTTTCACAGCATGGCCTTGTCTTAGGGGAGTGAAGGAGAAAGGGCACCTGGCCCTGCAGGGTGCTGTGGAGGGTGTCCTGGGGGGCAGCAAGAGGAGCACCCCCGGGAGAGCCCTCTTGGTCCTCTGCTGCTTGGGAGCTGCTGAGGGATGTGATTTGTCTGGACAGACTGATGGCTTCCTTTGCCAGGAGAAGCTGTAGCTCAGCAGGGGGCTCTTCTGGCAAATGCTGTACAGTGCTAATTAGCCCTTAGTTGGCCTCCAGCCCTTGCTTGTTTGCTTGTTTTGTTTGCTTGTTTGTTTGCTTGTTTGTTTGCTTGTTTGTTTTTCTTGCACTGACTCATCTTACTCCTAAGATACAGCAAACATGTCATGAGCTGCCTGTTTCAGCCATTATCCATGTTGTTGCTGATATAACCATCCCATAAAGAAAAGAGATTTAATTCTGACCTTCCCCATTAATGCCTGTCCCCTTTCCAAATCCTTCAGGAACTGGGTTTGTAATACAGCTCCCCGTTTCCCACTTTACCTCAGACAACCACACTGGTGTGTGAAGCATGCAGAGGAGCTGAGGTACAAAGAGAAAATCCCCTGGTCTCTATTCCTTCCCCATGAACAGTAGGGATGTACTGACTGCTCTTCTGTCTGCTGGACCTCAGACACATGAAGAATGGCAGTGGATAGAGTGCTGAGCGACCTGAGGGTGTCTGGGAGGGAGTCACACACACTGCCCAGTCCTTGGGGTGAGGACAAGGCTTCTTCTATATTCCATCCTCAGGGCTCCATGTGTGGTGTTTCCTAAGGGAGTGATGGTCCAAACCTGTGCTGGCAGCAGCGTGCTGGGAGGTGAGGCTCAGATGAGTGGGCAGTGCCAGCCCACTGCTGGCTGGTCCTGTGTGCCCTTGTTGCTGTGGCACTGCAGCACAATGGCCTCTTTTGTGTGACAGGCCCAGGAGGAGCTGCATTGTTTGCCCACAAGCTCTCAGAAATGGCATCTGTTGTTGCAGGAGATGAGAAGAGGAAAAGAAAAGTGGAGGTAACTTGTGCCTTACAGAGAGAGGCAGCAGATGGTGAGATGGAACAACACCCCTGGATTGTGAACTACTCATGAGCCATCTGTTTGTATTGGCCATGTCCTGCATCTCGTGGGAATTCTCTGGAGATCACACCAAGTAGGTGAACTTTTAGAAATGTGATGTGAATCCATTGCTACCCTTACCATCTGATTGAGTGGCCTTCTGCTTGCAAGTGTACCAATGATACTTGTGAAACCATATCCTCTGCCAGGGCTTTTGTACTGCTGGATGGCTTTGTTAGAACACTGAAATGGGATGGCCCATCTTGTGTCTCACAGCAGCCATCTCTTTTGTTGGGTGACTTCTCAGCTGCTGTCTGATGTCCATCCTGTCATTTTTTCCCCTCTGGAGAGCCATTGCATTATAGTGACAGTCACACCTCTGCATATATGATGCCGCTGATAAATTCCAGTCTGGCTCAAGCAGGAGGCACACTCCTTAGACAGCCCTTTTGAAGGTCTTCCATGATCTCTCCCTGCCAGCTGGCTCAGGGATATGTTCTGTATTAACACTTCTTGATCTGTCTGCTGGTTCTGACACCATCAACCGCGATGTCCTTGTGGAATGCTCTGAGCAGATGGTGCATCTGGCTGGGGCTGCTTCAGGTTGATTCAGATCATATCTTGGGGAAAGCTGCTCACTTGCACATTCCATTCCTTTCAGCAGCTTTCTGTTTACTGCGGCTCTCCCGTTTTAGTGCCTATTGATCTGTTTTGGCTGAGCTGCTTGAGCGTACGCTCACTCCTGGCTGCCTTTGGGCACCCCTGCACTCGCTGCTCCTTTACCCAGCCTTCACTCCAGCAAAGCAGGGACATATTTGCAGCTCTTTTGAGGGTATGTCAGTGCAGGTAGTGTTGGTCTTGGTGGACCAGTGCCCTAAGAGATCCAGGCAATGCACAGCATGTCTTAGGAAGGGCAGGGTCTGAGTGCCTTCCCTGTGTTCATTGCTGCAGATGTGTACACCTGCCTAGTAGTATCTCGGCTGCCATCTTCTCCACAGTGCCAAATCTGAGCTGGTAACTGATTTGTTGTGCCAGGGCCTGCCTCTGCTGTTGAAAAACCTTCAGAGATGCCTGCCCCTAAGGTCACTCTCTCATAGATGCATACTAGCAGACCCAAATCATACAGCCAGGCTGCATGATTGCTCACTGATCACCTGCTGGTTGGTGTAGTGTGGGGGAGTTTTAGGCTCTCCATTGTATTTGGATGCTCTTCTCCGCTCCACTGTACACTTCAGTGGTGTAGCATTACAAGGATTGACAGACCAGTGTACACCTTTGGGCTTTACATTTGTTTAAAAGCTGCAGCCAAAGAAAACAGTGTATTTTCTGAATACACACAAGTTACTCGGGCTTGAGTAGGCCTGTTGTGTATAGGACTTTTGTTCTTCAGTTTGCAAATACTGTCATCTAAATACTTGTGCAGACTGGAAGAGTGAGGTGCAGAACTGACACAACTTCCCCCAAAGTCACACGGCAGACAGCTGGCAGATGTAGTAACGACCCAGCCCTGCTCGTGCCCTACCCACCAAAGTACACTGCTCCTGCGCTTTTCCTTCCATGATATTCCTTTGTGTACATCCCCTCCCCTTGTTCTTTCTTCCTTCCAGCCTCTGGGGCGAGGCTGGGAGGGGATGGGTATGGAGAATCTGGGTTGCTGAGTTCCATCTGGAAGACAAAGCTGCACAACTCACTCTACTTGCAACCAACACCCCATTCAAGGATTTCAACAGCCAAGCCAGCTGCTATCAGGAATAAACTTGGCTGGTGTATTTTTACCATCTCCAGATCTGGGCTAAAAATCCATCTTCTCCCCAAAGGTGACAAACGCTGCCAGTCGTCTGACCTTGTGTCTGCACACACAAACCCTCATGACTCAGCAGTGATCCCAGGGTGGAACTCCACAGGCTTCTTCGTTATGGGCTACACATTGCACCTGAACTTTACATGAGCAAGGCAGTCCTGGCCTGGCTGCTGTTACATTCCCTACCTGGAATTCACCACACAAGTAATAGCAGCACAATAAAAGCCAACAGATGAGCTGGTTTCTTAACTTGGCTTTGAAGTGGGAGCATTTGGTGCTTTGCTGTGCTCAGGTCAGGGCTCTGCTACCAATATCAGGGTTCCAACAGCAGGGACTCCCACGCCGTCATGGTGCAGGACATGGATGCCTGATGGTTTCACCGTTCATTTGTTGAGTTTTTTTCTTTCAGTTCATCCCAGTTTTTCTTGGTGAAATGCATCTCCTGAAACTGCACTGAAGGTACACACTGAAATCAGCAGATCTTGGTATCTTTGTGCATGAGTTCTGGCTTTAAATTAGCTGTTGTCTCATGGAAATCTGGGCAGTATCTGTCATGCCTCCCAGGGGGACGTATTTTGGTGGTTTTACCTGGCTTTTCACTGAGTCTAGTTCACTAAATTTAGCAGGGCTTTGTGTGGTTTAAGTGCCGTGTGCTGTAACTTGGCAGAATCCGTCTGCTCAGAGGAAACCTGGGCCATTTCTCTCTATTGCTCATTTTCTTTAAATATAACTGTGCAGCTGGTCCCTTGATCATCTCAAACCAGGACAGGGTCTGGTGCTTGGTAAGATTGCCTCTCACACCTGATGGAGGGTGCAAAGGAGGATGGGGGACAAACTGATCATCAAAACAGTGATTAAAAACACTCAGGTGAAAGTTTGTGAGCTTTTGTTTGGGGTTGTGTGAGATAACCTCTCACACTTTTGAGGAGAGCAAAGTCCTCCCTGCCTAACACACTGTGGCACAGGAGCAGGGGTGAGGGATGAGGGGCAGGGCTGGGGAGGTGGGGAGGGGGCTGTGGTGCAGGAGATGAGCAGAGGGAGCCAGCACTGTAGAGAAAGCCAGCACAGAGCTGAGGGCAGGGCCCAGCTCTCCTACATGGCGGTGTGGGACTGTGTGGTCTCTCTTAGGACACCAAAGGGTTGCTCTGTTCTTGAATTACTGTGTGTCTCATTTCTCCAGATCATACACTGGAATAACATCTGCATGCAACCCCTCCACCACCCACAGCAGCTCCTGCCCTGTACAGGCACCAGCCAGGGCTGTGTGTGCCCACACTGCCCCAGAGCAGCTCACCTGGGCTGGAATTTGGCATTGCTCAGCTTGTTAGATGCCTCTGCTGCTCTTGCAATTAGCGTTTGTTTCTACGTTGTGGCTTTGTTTCCTAGAGTTCGTTCAAGTGGGATTTCAGAGTTTCACTAGGCTTTTGCAATAAAACACTCACTTGAAGGAAAGAAAGAAGAGATGCAGTATTCAGAGAAGAAAATACCTGTGGGCATCAGTGTTTTTTGGTAGCTCCATCCTAGGGAACTTATTTCAAATCCCTGTGCCTGTGCCTGTCCTTTCCAGAGCCCAGCAACGACATTGAGTGCGTGCCCTAGCTGCCGAGAATTTTGGGTTATCCTATATCAGTATATTTACCTTCCAGGAGGTCTGGGGTGCGGGGGGCACACAGCAGCTGTTGTATTGTGCTGGTGTACAAACACAGGGCAGGTGTTGGCTGGCATCCTCTCACTCCTGTGTCAAGTGTAATTGCAGGAGCTGCCCCATTTCCGCCAGCTGGGAGAGTCCCTAGTGTATTCCTGTGGGTATTGTATTCCCATAAATATAGATTGTCACAGCACCCTGGAATGCTCTCCCCACCAGATTGTTCCCCACCAGTTGTGGCCGTGGGTGAGCCCCTTGCTGCACTCTGATTTCAGACACCAGCAGGGAGGTGTTGCACACCCTGCCCACACTGATGCTTCCGAGCAGGCCATCCATGCAGGCATGGGGAGCTGGACTGGAAGATCTGCGGACAGGTTTACCTCTCCAATCCCAGTTTGGAAAGGGCAGGTTCTAGCTGCACCTGGAATTTCTGATTTCTGAGGTTGGAATGTGGAGTCACTCAGAACAGGTTGTTCCCAAGTGGAGCACAACCTGTACAGGGAAGTCTTTGTTGATGCCTGTTTTTCTCACAGGTGTGATGTACACGTATTATTTTTGGCTCCTCAAAGCAGGCTTGGTGGTCATCCATGCCAAAGTTACATGTGAAATGAGGTATTTCAAAGAGACCAACACGGAGTTTCTCCTCCCCTGGCCTGTCTGTGCTACATGTCCTCCACAGACATTTCATCTCCTTCTTTGTGACTGCCTGTTCCTCTAACACGGATTTGATACCACCCAGAAAGGTGGGTTTCACCCACAGGCTGTGTTGTTGTAGGCAGCTGGGCAATGCTGGCTCTGGTAAAGGGGTTGGTTGTGCAGACTTTGAAACCAGATCAGAATCCAAAATTCCCCTCGACTGGGGAAGGGGTGGGGTGCCAAAACTCACCTCTGAAAACATTTTTTCTCCCTGTGAGTAGCCACTGCTACTCATGCACTGTGAGCTGAGAAAAGCTGGCAATCCCTGGGCAGACAAGGTGAGATGTGCTCCTGTCTGGGGTCAGGTTTGCAATGGAGGATAGCATGGTGGGAGCATAAGGTGTGGCAAAATTCCTGGAGAAAATGGTCTCCAGTAATCCAAATGGGAGTTCCTGCATGCTGCAGGCATCAAAGCAGCCCCCCTTGTGCAGGTGGGAGCCTGGGCTGGTCCCAGTGCCATAGCCAGACTCCACATGCCTCTGGTTTTGTTACTCATGCCTTAATCTTTTTATTCCCTTGGGGCAACTCATAAAAGTAATTGTAAAATCTTTGCCAAGGTGATGGGAGGAGAGGGGAAGCATGGGGGAGATCTCTGCCCCACTTGCTTCTTCAATGCTGCAGCTGCCCCAGGCTGGGCTCACCCCTTCCCAGGGGCACCCATGCAGGGACTCACCCTTCTCCTTCCCCTTAGCTGTGTTGGCTCATCAAAAACCTTCCCTGGAGAGAGTGGGACCATGGAAACACAACACAGTCCCTCACCACCTCCGGTGTCCTCATGTGTGGGCTGCTGAGGTGGAGAGGTACCTCTGGAGAGATGCTGCTGCAGAGACCAGCAAGGGACCCCAGGGAAAGGACCTTCTGGAGAGCATCTCCCACACTGTGAGGCTGCACCATCCCTTGGAAAATGAGATTAGGGCAAATATTTTTTTATATCCCCCAGACAAGAGCACTGAGCTGCTGGGTATTTGATATGTCGGCGTGATTGGTCTCTGCCTGCCGCAGCAATGGGCAGCTAAGCCAGGGTGCTTAGCATCAGGAAATCCCTCACAGCACAGCAGCCTTTGAAGGCAAATGTGACCCTTTGATTGGCAGCCCTAAATCTGACTGGACTTAAAATAGGAACCTCAACATCAGCTTTCTGAAATTCAGCTCTCCTCAAGCTTCATTTTTTTGGCCCTGCTTAATTCTGATTTTGACATACAGGCATTATATAGGCAATTTGCAAATGGAAACCATTAAAAAAAGCAAAATAAGGCTGGGCTACGGAGTGACAGCTTTGTGCTTACCCTGTTATAGAGACGGAATGCTGTGTTAGGTGGGCTCCTACTCTCATCTAAAGTGATTCTTATGCTCTAGTTTTGTAACAGGTATTTCAAGCAATGGTGCAAACAGGGGAAATTCCTGTCTCTGACCTGGCTGTTAGACACCAAACATGCCTGCACAGGTGTATCCCCAGCTCAGAGGGTCGCCAGGCCAGAGGCCACTCACATCAGTCCCAGAGTAACGGTGGGTGAAGCCTCATGCTAAGAGCTCTCTTCTGCTTTTCTGCCTCCATTTCCAGCTGCCTACAGTATTTTGGATTGCTTACCCCAGCCAAAGAACAGTGAGATCCACGTATACTTCACCCCAGAGTTGGGAGTTTTTAACCAGTAATTAAACAGTCCTTTGTGCCTGCTTTCCAGAGGACCTCAAATCAGACACCTCACCCTGTCAACAGCTGCACAGCACAGGACATTGATGACAAAGATTTGTTTCTTTGTTTGATTTTAATCATTCTGCTTCACTGCAAAATCCCTTCCAGTTATACCAGTATAAAAGCACTGGGTAAACAAAGCTGATTTTGCTTGTCTGATGTGGTGATTCCACTGGTAGATTTTGCTGTGGTGGGGAGTTTTGCCAGTATAGCTGCACCAGCAAGACTGGCTAAGGGCAGGTGACAAGAGCTGGATGTGTATCAATTGATTGGCAGCCAATACACTGCATCTCCTGTTCAGTCACTGCTGGCTCAGGAATATGGTGAGTGAGGGTGTTTGCTCCCTAAGCCAGTATCCAGTGTATACGCCAGGCATGTCTCGCCCCTACTCGTCCCTAGAAGCAGTAATGTGTGGTGGGCTTCCCATCATTGGGAGCAGAGCGTGTCAGGGAAGTGTATGCATGTGTTTGTGGGCCCGTGCCCACATTCCCATACCCCAGCACACCTTGAGGTTGGGGGTTTTTCTTCAGAGCACCCCAGAGTCAGATATTTCAGCACTCAAAGCCTGAGCTCTCTGTAAAACCCAGGTCCCCAAGCAGGCAGGAACCCCTCAGACGGGGCTGTGCCCTGGGCTCTCACTGTGCCCCAGAGGTCTGAACGGGCTGGCTGCAGGGAAGCTTTTTGGCTGATCATTTCTGCCACCTTGACTTGCATTCAAACACTTTAAACTGGGGAGCTGCCAGTTGCACACTGCTGCTCTTTGGGTCTGGGTCATGCACAGACAGGCAGGGGAAAGAATTCCTCCCCTCACCTCCTTATCTCCCCAGGAGGAATGCAGCATTGCCTTCATTCAGTGTACACACACCGTGCTGTCTCTAGGAATAACCTTTTGGAATTACCTTTTTGGAGCTGGGGAGAGTGGGATGCCAGAGAGGAGCTGATGGTTATGAGGGTGCTGGAGAAAGAGGGGAGCATGGAAATAATTAGCATTTCTATCCTTCTTTTTCCTGAAAATGGTGGTTTTCTTGCTCTCACACCTCTGAAGTGTTCCTTCAAAAAAAGGAGGCCCCTTCTCCACAGCAAACAAGTTGTACGATCTTGGAAACCATTTTGTCCTGCCTGTGAGTGCAGTAACTCTTTGGAAGCTGAAGAGGAAGTTTCCCTGTCTCCCACCCATGCCAGGCTCCCTGTCTCTCTGCGCTGTGTCCGAAGGGCACACCAGGAGCTGAGCTCTGATTCCTGCACTATACCTGATGGCAGTGTGTACAAGCCAGTTTGCTGCTTGCCTTATGCATTTCACTTCCCTGTCTGCGGTTGTTTGTCTCTGCTCCACTGTTGCGGGTTTCACTGCTGCTTTGAGCTGGTTCTTCTGCCCATGGTGGTGTTGACTTTATTGTGGAAAAATGTAGGGAGGCTCTCAGAGAAGCAATTATTTTATGTACTGGCTTTAGGCTCCTCATGTTTTGCTGCCTCCTTATCTTTCTGTTTCCCAAGAAGTCTTACAGATATTTCTTTATGTGTATGTTTATATGCATGCTATATATATATATGCATATACATATGCATATACACACCCATCTATATATATATATGCATATACACATGCACACATATGGATATATATATGGTGGGCCAAAGAAACTGTTGTTGAATTACTGCAGTGCCCCTGAAAATGAGCATCTATTCCCTTCACATATTTATTGAGAGGGGTTTTCGCGTGTATTTGAAGGAATTTTAACAGATGGCAGCAGTGTAGCCATGGTGAGCACAGTCACCAGGTCAGTACCACGCAGTACTGCAGGTGTCTGGAACTCAGTGCAGCCACGGACATTTCATGGCTCTGAGGCAGCCAGGCTCCACTTCTCCTCAGCCTTTTACCTCCTTGCGAAGAGGTGACAAGATTGAAGAGAGTATTGTTGAAGCTATGAAGGACCTCTGGGACAAGGACATCTTGCCTTTGAGGAAGTGGTCATTGTCCACCTTGCTGTGGTTTCTGTCCCAGCTATGGGAGGACCTTTGGTTGGGAATGGCAGAGACACACTGGTGCTGGAGTGAACCTGCTCTTGTTCTAAAACACACAGCTTGTGTACCTGCTGTCCTGGTTGTTCATTTTACTCTCAGTATTTCCTCTTTGACTGATGAAAGCCACTAAAACCAGCATTTCCCACGTAAATGGAGAATTTTGTCCTCTCAAGCTGGCAGCAGTTGGTCTGTCTGAGGGGAAGCCCCTGGCCCATGTTGGCTCCTCTGCCACGGGAGTTTTCCTGATGTCTGCCTCAAGCTGCCTGTGCTCTCTCAGGCCGCACCCTGGCCACGCGAGCGGCTGGGGGGGGGGGGGGGGGTGGGGG
>NW_008237174.1:3325919-3329993 GCF_000691975.1 Corvus brachyrhynchos | reverse complement strand
ACACGAGGGGCTGTGGAGGTGTGCGGTGTGGAGCAGAAGCCCTGGTGGCGATGGGACCTGGCCAGCTGATGGCAGGTGGGCACTACCCAAAACCATCTCAAGATGGTTTTCCCAGTGGCCCTTCATGTGGAGGGGTGTGCCCCAGGCAGGCAGATCCCTTCCTGCTCAGACTTGCCTTCCAATCCTGAGGAATACTGCAGGCTGGCTCTCTGCACGCGGCTGGAGCGGTGCCCGCCCCGGGCTCAGGGAAGGAAAGCTGTCTGCACGCTGGGCGAGGCCCCTCTGATGTGCGTGCCAGGAGCTGGATACAGACACAGACAGCTGGATGAAAGGTGAAAGGTGTGTAAAATCCCCCCTGAGGGGCTAGGATTGAAGCTGTGAAACCAAAAGCTTATGGAAACACTTAAAGCTCCATCTGGGGTAGCCATATTTCCCTCCAAAACCAGTGGGAGCTGAGAGATCATAGGCTCTAACCCTACTGGTGTTTCATTTTGGAGTGGTCGTGTGGTTTTGAAGCAAATTTCCTAATTGTCCTCACTCTCTGTGAACTCTATGGGTTGGCAGTGCAGTTTTTTGCATACAAACTGGGTTCATTTTGGTGGAAACCAGATCAGAAGTTGTGCCTGAGCTTGCACCAGATGTTCTCCAGCTGTGGAGGAGGATGTGGTGGATGAAAGCAGCAACTGGTCCTCTGGGTGGCTGGGAATCACATGCATGTCTAGGGGCTTGGTCCAGGAGATTAAGCCTAGCTGGAAGTAACATCCTCGAGCAGCATGCATGGTAGGTGTAGGAGCCTCAAAACCAACTGCTTCAGCCAACTGATCTCCTCTATCACACACAATTATTTGCTCACGTAGGCACTGCCCTTGAGCTTATGTGACCTTGAGCCCTTGGTGAGTAGTGGCCTCAAGTGGGTGTTGAAGTTTAGCTCTCCAGGGACCACCCCTACAGCTGCAGTGTGGCCTGTGCTGAAGTGTTTGCAGGCTTTGCTCTGCCAGGGTGAGGGTCGAGTGTCCCCTCTCTGTGGCAGGGTCAGTGTGGGCCATCAGGAGAGCATTGGCTGCTGTTTTACACAGTGGTGTTTGAGAGAATAGCCAGAATGGTTTTCTTCCTCCACTTCTTTCTGAGACCTCCATCAGAGCAGATGCTGGGTATTCCCTGGGGTCCCTGTGATCTGGAAAGTAATTGCAGCCATCCTGGGACACCTTGGGAAGGCTTCTGCTGCCTTCTGCAGCTGTAAAAGCACCTCTGCTGGAGAAGATCGGAGTGTGGGAGGCAAAGGGCTGGTAGTTGGAGGTGTTTTGCTGGGAGGTGCAGAGCGGCAGCCACCTTGCTGCCAGCAGTACCGCTGGCTGCTGTGCCCTGGCTGTGCTGCAGCTGGGCTGAGCAGCCTGACCAGGAGCTGCACTGGGCCAGGGAAATACCCCCAGGAGCACTTCCAAGCTCACCACCTTCAGGCTCTGTCCTTCAGCTACCGCTGACCTGGGTACAGCAGCAGAACCACCTGGCGAGTGCTCAGAGCAGTGCCAGTTTCCCTGAAGCTGTCAGAGGAACAGCTGGAACAGAAAGCGGCTCTTTTCAGCCTCAATTCCAAAGTTTCCCGCTCCTTCTTGTCAGCCTGGGGTATATCTCAACCCACACGCTTCCTGCATGAATCACTGGTGCCTGGAGTGGCCAGGAACCGCCTCCAGCAGGAACGGGCAGAGCCTGCTACTCTGATAGGGACATCACCTCCCAGCCGGCTGATAAGGGGCCAGGATGGGAAAAAACTTCTCATGAAAGCAACAGAGGGTCACTTCTCAAAACAAGGCATCTCCCAGCCACAAACTAATCTTCCCAAGCACAGCTTCCTGCTTTGATGTTACCTTTGTGTTCGCTGTTGGAGGATAAGCAATGCCTGATCTGCGGGGCACATGCCCCTCATCGGTGGGGCGAGTTCAGAAAGGGCTGGTGCTGTGCACTGAGTGAGCTGGGCAGTTTGGGTCAGGTGGGAAGACCTGGGTTGACAGTACCATTGCCAACACAATGGCAGAATGGTAGGAGAGCAGTTGGGTGTCCCATGGCTGGTGGGGAATGTGACTTGGAGAAGGCTGAGAGCAGTGGGGAGGCTGGGCCAGGCACTGCCTGCCCTGGGGCAAAGGCTGCAGTGGTAGCAAGGGTACGTTTGCACGGAGGAACATGGCAGAGACAAGTGCTGGACTTGGGAAGGCAGTGGCACAGGGATTCATATGCCAGTTGGTTGGAGAGGTGCTTTTCAAGTCCTGCCTCATCTCTTTAATCTGTGTAATCCCTGGCATCTTGCTGGTGCTTTTCATCTGGAGATCTCCGAGATTAATACAATCATCACCCCCCAGCAGGAGACTGGAAAAATTCAGGTGCTGAGCAGGTGGAGGTGAGAGCTGGGACTAAAACGAGCATGCTTAGCATCTGCCCCACTCTGTGCTGCTGTAACTGCATCTGCTCTGGAGAACCACAGGGCTACTGACACCAGGTCCAAGGCTGTGGCTGAGGTCAACTGTGCTGGTAAACTCAGGGCTTTCCTCTGATGTCTTGGCTCTGTGGTGGAAAGTGCTCTCTGCTCATGGATTCTTATGGTTAAGGCAGGACAAAGCCCTGGACTCCTGCAGAGGTTTTCTAACAGGTGTGTTCATGAGGGCAGTGCCAAACCATGGGAAATGCCAGGAGCCACTGGTCTCCTTTTGCCCAGAGTATTTCAACAGCAACGTGTCTGGTTTGGAGAACCTGTCTGTCCAGATATTGCTTTCATTTTGTGTTCAGTGACCAGACTGTTCTTCTCTCACACCTATCTATCATAATATTATCTCAGCACTTTTGAGGAGTACATGAGGTGATGTGATTGCTATCCCATGTGGATTGCTTGTTCTCACAGCCTCTCCAGTGGGAAGGGTACTTATTTTAAAGTGCTTTGCTTTGTACTTTAATACCCATAATAGGCTAAGGAGGGTAGGGCAGGGGAAGGGCAGGGGACAGAGAGGTTTGAGGTTGTGTGGTTGCTCCTGAGTGGTTTCTTCCCACAGTCCCAGAGGGACCCAGGAAAGTCCCAGCTCCTACACAGGGTTACTCTGCCCTTGTTTTTGGAGCTGCTCTGTCCCAAGGAGCTCAGCCATGGCTCTCCTGCCTCATTTCACCATCCTGCCTAACATCTTCTCTTCTCACCTGTGTGGAAGAGAAACAGCTTGAGCAGTGGGAGATGGTGCGAACATGGGAAGATGCTTCTGGGGCTGCCAATTAGCCACTTTCAGGTAATGCCAATTTGAGTGAGAAGTTGTCCTACAGCAAACTCCTGCTGCTGTGAAGGAGGAGGAGGCTGGACAGGTGCAGCAGCAGAGAGGAGGGGGTTTGGAAGAACTCCTAGTAAAGGAAGGGCCAAATTGGTGTTGGTTTCTCCATCCTTCCTCTTGCTCCAGCAAGTCATTCCCTGCAGAGCAGCTTTCCAGTAGCCACTAAGCTTCTGTGCTGCCATTTCCCCATGCCTCCTTGGGAAGGGACCCTGGAGAGGTGGCATCATTCCTATTTCTCCTCAATGGCATTTTGCAGAGCAGAATGGACAGTCCTTCAGCCCTGAAGAAGAGCCCTTTGAGCTATTTCTAGAGGACCCAATCTCGTTGTGGCAGCAGGTGTGGGATTGATTGAAGAAGTCCATTTGCTTGGTGGACTTGTTGGAAACTTGTTCTAATATGCTTTTTAATTCCAAATATGTGGTAAGATTTATGCAATTTATGCTACCTAATGCAGGAGTCATAGGAGAGGCTCAGAGGAAAGCGTTCCCAGGTTCTGGTAGGTCCGTGGTGATGCCTCAAGCCACGTTCTCACCAGGACTTAGACTTATAGATGAAATATCTCAGCAGTGCAGAACAGATCCAGAGCTGACTTCAGCTTCTGCTGCATTATTCATGAGTATGTGAAAGCTGTGAAGAATGTGACAGACTTTGGGTTAGGTCCTTAGCACAGCTTTTCTTCTCATGAGATGAAATGTGAGCATGTCCCTCTTAAGGCAGGGATGCATACGCTGGAAGCTGTGGGGTCATTGCATATATAAACGGGAAATGACGA
>NW_008237174.1:3320160-3325782 GCF_000691975.1 Corvus brachyrhynchos | reverse complement strand
ACGCTGGAAGCTGTGGGATAATTGCATATATAAAGGGAAAGTGAAGTCTTTGGTGTTCTGCTGATGGTGGGTTTGTTTTCACTTTCCTCCCAAGAGGATCACTTCTGCCAGTGATCTGCAAGCACTCACAGCCATGGCAGTGTGGCTCGAATCAGTCTGAAAACAATGAATTGCTTTTTCATGGGGTTTTGCAAGGCCGCTTGCTTGGGAGTGCAGAGGATCAGGAGCCCCTCCAGGCCCACTGGAGAGGTCACCCTGGCAACACTGAATCTCCTTTTGGCCAAAGTGAGCACTCAGCAAAGAGGTCAACTGAAGATATAGCTCATGTTCCCTTTCAAGGTGCTGTGCTCAGCCCTCTCAAGTAGTGATGTGCAGGGGCTCAGCACCACTCCTAAATCCCTAAAGCATTTTGGCCTTGTTACTGAGAGTGGCTGTGGAACCCTCAGGGTGGGAGGAGGAGTAAGGGAAAAGGCAGAGATGCTCAGAAGCCCCAAGGGTTGTGCGTGTCTGGGAGAAGACAGCATGGCAGGGCCCCAGGTTTTGTTACATACTGATGAAGCTCTCTGCTTTCATAGTGGGAAAGGATTTGGTCCTGTTTTCTGAGAAATAAGTGAGACTTTTCCTCTTGGTTTCCATGAGAGCAGGTCTAGGAGTGAAGTTTATATAAAGGGAACTGTTGTGCATGTGGGTGTTTCATCCACCTGGGCTTCTATTGCTATAAAAATCAGTAATTGCTTTGTACTGAATGCATGTGAGGGTCCTGAGCCTCAGGTCCAGCCTTCCCCACATCTCTGTGTACACAGCAATTGATCTCTGCTTTTTAATTCTCCATTCACAAACACACATCTGGAACAGCACTTTGGCAGGGGACAAAGCCCAGATCTGCTGCTGTCCCAGCCCTGCATGTGCTGGGGAGATGCGATGCATCTTGTGACCGCTTCCAGCAAACAGGTCTGTCTGGCCATGCCTGAGCCGAGGAATCTGGTCTGGGTGCTTGTGTTGGCTGTTTTCAGCCTGCACGTGAGGTGCAGCCTCCCTGCTGTCTGTGCCTCCAAACCCTGTCTGTGCCTTGGGAATGCAGTCCCAGCTGGGAATGGGGGTGCAGCCTGCAAGGTGCTCGTCTGGGTGCTGGGGGATCCATCCCCGAGCTGTGCTGTGGCACCTCTGGCAGTCCAGAGACACAGCCACTGGTGCTGTCTGCAGATGTGAAAGCAACATCTCTCTGGGCTCTGCTACTGTGTCCAGAGCCTGTGTGGGGGACAGCTTCATTCACCAGGTGATGAGGACTGTGCTCTCCACTCTGCATTGGCCAGCTGGCTGAGGGAGCTGCTCTATTCCTTTTCCTGGGGAGAAGATGGTAGCAGCTGGCAATGCTTTTTTGGGTTGTCAGTGGAGAGGTACTTATACTGAAGAGCAAAGTACTATTGCTCTTGTACAGTCCTGGCTTTGGTAAAACCAGATGGGTTTGAAATAAATATGGAGCTCCTTTGTCAAACATAATTAGAAGCTGAAATTCATGTGTTTGAAGTACTATGAGTAATCCTCTGCCTTTCTGCAGAAACATTGGTTTTTTTACTGAAAACTAGTGACTTGCAATGGATTCCCACTGTACTGGTTGGATAAAGGACAAGGAGATCATAAAAAAAGTCACTCTTTGTTTGAAATGAAGGCAATGAAAAATGAGTGTCTTGTACTAAAACTGTTACTGGAGATTGTTGGCCAAGTATTGCAGTCTCACTTTCCTATTTTTAAAACTCTCTCACCAGCTGTGATGTGACCCTTCCCTCCACACCCACAACAGAAAAAAAGCCCTTACTGATTAGAAACAGGAAATTATAAAACTCACTAATGACAAAGTATTTTCAAAGACACAAAATAAACAAGCAGAGATAGTGGGAAATAGATCTTTCCTGCGGATCTCTTTTCAGCACAGTAACCATAGCTAATAATTACAGTCACTGGGGATTTACAGCTTTTAGAGGGAATGTATGTTTTTAAGATGATGCTGTCAAACTGTAGTAAAATATTTTCATCACAGTCTCTCCCAGCATAACAGTAAGGTGGCCACGAGTGTCATGAGATGCATTACTGACACCATCTAGAAGTATAAGAACACTTCAGGCCCTATCTGGGGTAGGGAGTGGCTCTCCTTGCTGGTCGCACTGGTGTGCAGTGGAGGTTCCTCTGGTGGGTGCAGCTGTGGGAGCTCATATGGGATGGAGTTTTTATTTGAACTCAGCAGTGTGTGTGATAGTAAACTGGGAAGATCTTTAATGTCTTTTCTCTCCCAGGATTTCGCAGTTTTCTTTGCCTGATTGGTTTCTCTATCCATGAGTTTTCTGTGTGCTTCACCGCCGTGGTTTTCTTGGGGTGGCCCCACTTCCCACCCTCCTCTGGATCTTTGCGGTGGGATGATGATGATGATGATGGTGATGATGATGATGTGTGTTTTCCACATTGGTGATCACTCCAAAGGGCCCCATCAGGAAAGTGGGAAGTCTTCATTTTCAAGCAGAAGGTGGAAACTGAGGTTGAGGTAAGATCTGTGGAATTCTGTCTTTACCTGACACCTGACCCCATGGCTGAAGAAACCTACCTTGCCTCCTTGCAGCCATGTGTAGGCCACTTGTTTCTCCTACCACCCCTATGCCACTGCTCCTAATGGCTATTCGAGAGGGCTGGATAAAAGGGAAAGCTTCACAGAAAAAGATGCTAAACCCGGAGGTGCTGGTTTTCACTCCTTCGGCACCTCGTCAAATAGATCTCGCTGCATAATGAGCCCCTCTGAACTTCGGGGCCATTCATTAGTATGCGTGGTGTTTGTTTAAGAGCTCCCTGCTCTTTTATTTCTGCTGTGAGGAACTTTTAACTGCCTTTGAGATGAAAAATGGGCACCAAATGTTGCCAGCAAGCGAGCAGATTTGTCCCAATCTCCTTGGTGCAATTTGCAGGGAATTTTACCTTCTGCCCTTTAGATGATCTTTGTGATTCAGTTATAAGTAAAAGTTAAAGCATCGACCCAGGCTGATAAACCCAACTCCCTGTTTCCTTCGTAACTTTTAAAGTGTTCCTGTGATCCAGGCAATGCTGTCTCTATGTGTGGTGCACACTGCTTTCCCACAAAGTGTCAGGGGCAAACCCCAAACCAGCTCTTTCAACTGCATTGAGGAAAAACTTTGTGAAAGAAGAAAACAAAAGCAGATGCTCAAACACTGTTTATTCAGAGCACATGGGACAAGGCTGGGAGAAATGTCAGTCGTTATCGTCAAAAGGTTTATTTAGAACTTTTAGTTGTGGAAACAAAAAAAGTCCCTAAATATAACTATATGTAGGATACATATATATATATACACACACACACACACACACACACATACAAGTTTAAGAGCAATGTCAGGATGTCTGGGAACAGCACAGCCAAAGTGGGCAACCCAGAGAGCATTTCTAAACAGCCTAAAAAGTCCAGACCAAGTCTCTCCCTTTCTCTCTCTCTCTCTCTTTTTTTTTTTCTCCTAATCATTGCAGCATTTTTACAGGACTCAACACGGGAATCTCCTACACTGCACATGGATAATAATAAAAATAAAAAGCAGAAGAGACCAGTCGCTTACCCTTTTATCCAACAAAGGGATCTCAATGGCTTATGTGAGATCTGAAAGGTAAATTTGATGCCAGAGAGGGTTGCTGCTTGTTGTCTTGTATTTTTATTAATAGAAAGTTAATTATTTTAGAATGTAAGACAAGAAAACGATTTAATTATTATACACTAAAGAGCATGAGAAGATTCTATACAATAATTTAGATGTATTAAATAAATAAAAAATAATAGCAGCCTTCTACAATGCAGGCTACACATAGGTTTACTTCTGCTTGAAGTACCCTGGTCTTTAGTACACCTACAGGAACAGATTTGCTCCACAAGTGTTTTAAAGAAACATATCTATAAGATACATACTTAAGAGTGTCTAAGGTTAGGACAAAAATTGAAAACACACTTTACCATGGTCTCCACATATCTAATGACCCCATTCTAGGGTTGTTATGGGAAAAATTCGGCTGCAGAACCTGTCTGGGAGGTGCAGCATCAACCTGGTTGAAAACTGACAGCAAGGGCAGCTGGAAAGAATTCTTGGAAGCTTGCTTGTTCTCCGCAGGGTACAGGCGCTCCTGTGATGGGTTTGTCCCTCGAGTGCTGCCCTTAGGGCTCAGGGGACTTTTCTGTGTCAAGAGAGGCTGCTGAGCCGGGCTCAAAGACCTCAGTGCTGCTTTGCAGGTGTCTTCACCAGACCTGGGCAAGGATTTCAGCAGGTGGTTTAAGAGGCGTGCCCCGAGGGTCTTGTCCATCCACTCGCAGGTGAGCAGGAGGTTGTGCACCTCGTGCATGCACTGGATGTACCCAGTGCTGTACCTCTGCTGGGCTTCCAGACCCACTTTGGAGTCAGCTGCATAAGAGAGGAGACAAAGGGGAGCTGATGAGTGGATGAGAGCTGCCCTGGGTGTTCCTGCTGGGGGTCCCTGCTGAAGTCACTGGGCTTTACTAGAAGATGCTTCCTTTGCACGGGGAGGGTGAGCAGGGAGACCCCCTGCCCTACTGCCTGCCGCCAAGGCAAAACTGCACCATAAAGCAGAAATCGGCTCTGGAAGGAAAGAACACCTTCCGTGGATTAACCAGTGCCCAGCTCCATCTCCCCATCTAGTGGAGAAAGCCAAACCCCAGCAGCAGCCTGGGCCTCGGCCGGTTTGAAAGGTGCATGTGCCAGGCTGCCAGTGGAGCAAACCTGCTGGCACCGGCTAAGGGACTGGGAACAGGGTTAGGGACAGGGTACAGGAGTGGGCACTCACCCATCATCTTGCTGCTCTGGATGTTCTGGAGGTGCTTCACGGTCATTTCCAGGATGTCTGCTTTTTCCAGTTTAGACTGCTGATGAGGAAAGAGCACAGCAGCTAGAGGCAAAGACGGGTTTGCACCATGCCCAGTATCTCTAAAGATGAGGCATTTCCCTTTCCCCCGCAACCCAATTTCCCACCAGCAAAAGCACAAAAAGCCGCACAAAATGAGCACTTACATCCAGGTGAAATGCACCCACAACAGTCTCCTTTAGCTGGTCTAAGCAGTTATTAATCCTTTCCCTTCGCTTCCGCTCAATGAGGGGTTTCCTTAACTGGCAAAGAAAAGGAGCAGGAAAAATTGCAGTTGATGTTTTCATTTCCCTCATTTCCCTGCTGCAGTTCAGCAAGGCCAGAGACCCCTCCCCTGTGTGAAGCCAGGGCAGGGTGACACTGCTCAGCAGGGACAAGATGTGGTTGGAGTGTGTGCCAGCTCCAGCCACGGCCTGTCCCTGAGGTGGCATTACCTCTCTCCCACTTCCACTCCTTTCAAACAGAGTTCACCCCATCAAAACAGAGACAAGGCATAGAAAGGAAGCAGAAAAACACCTGCATGAGTTAAATTCAGAGAAAGCATCTTTCTAATATGAGAAAAACCGTTGTCCCCTTTCTGTGTCCTGGAAGCAGTGGCCCGGCACCCCTCATTCACATGCCCAGGGCAGGGGACACCTACCTTCCTCTCCTCCTTGGTGCTGGCGACCTTGTGCGTGCCGGCGGTGGCCGCGGCCGTCATCC
>NW_008237174.1:3307412-3320099 GCF_000691975.1 Corvus brachyrhynchos | reverse complement strand
AACGTGCCGGGCCGGGACGTGAATGAGCCGCTCGGGCAGTGGCTCGCTCCCTTTCCAGATGGGCTCTTTGCTGCTCCGCTGCTCCTCGGCTGTATTTATAACCCCGAATTAGCATGTGAAAGGCAACTTTCCTTGGCGGGACTTCTTTTCCCACACGAGGGGTCGAGCCCGGAGGTTTGTGGCCATCAATCAAAGCTGACAGGTCACTGCTTCTTTTCAATGACCACGCCAGCCCCCCCAAACGGCGACAGATGTCCAGCCTCCGACGCTGGGCTTTGGAGGGATCTTTTGTTAGGGAAGAAGGGAAGGAAAATGGGCGCGCTCTGAGCAGCTTGCCCGGCTCCTCGTTCAATTTGCACAGATTCCCAGGGAGGGAGACAATAGCCGGGAAGCGGTTGAATTACACCTGGGAAAATGCCTTCTACTCATCTTTTTCTCCTCTATCTCCTTGAAGTGATGCCTATTTCTACCTGCTAACCTGACCCCAGTCATTTCACATCATTGTAACAGCCTCTTAATTTAATAACCGAGTACTTCAGCTAGGACTTCCTGCTCCCAGGGATTATTTTACAAGGAAATGATGATCGATTAAAAACTGTTGACAGCAGACACCCGTAGGAAGGTTGTTTCCATCACAGAAATCCTCTAGGGAAAACATGGGAACTTTATTTACCTCGTGGGAACCTGAATTATCTGTTGCACCTGTGTGTATACAGGAAATATGTAACTCTTCTGGTTTTTGGCTGCTCTGTAGAATTTAATATTAAATTTACAGGGTATTGAAGATGCAAACAAACCTAGAGGTGAGTTAGTCCTGTGGGAGCTTTACTTCTTTGATTTTTTTCCCCCATGCTGAGAGCCTTGGGTGCCTTTGTGAGGAAGGGGGTTTGTCTGTTTGCTCCTCTGGAATGCTGGTGCAGGAGAAGAGGGGCCTTTTGAGGAGGCTTGGTGTGGGGTGAGAATGCACTTTTATACTTCCTCACTTCTGCCTGGTTTGGGGGAGAGTATGAAGGTGTTTTTCATGACCTTGCATTTGCTTTCTGACAGTTGCTTTGCTAATGAGCAGGATTTGGCAGTGTCCTGTTGAGTCGCACAGGTGAAGCCCTTTGGATTGGTGTCAAATGTGTCACCTTGCTGAAGTGGAGAGGAAGCAGCTGCAGCGGTTCAGAAGCACTGTAAGCCCTCCCCAGGCACTGGTGGGATTTTCCATCTCCCGGGGTAGTGCCGTGGCTGCAGAGCCCTCTGCCCCTGCAGCTCTGGGTGGGGACGTACCCCAGCGATAACAGCGAAGACATCACGTTGTCCCTTGCTCAAGCACTATGTGGGTGTGAGTGTGTTAGCTTGTGTGTCAATGCAAACATACCTGAAGCATGTCTGCACGCCCTGCTGCCTGGGCTCATCACGAAAACATGTCCCCAGCCATGGGATCTGGCAGGCAGAGGCTGTTTGTCAGTCACATGCAGAGCTGGAGTGCACTCACTTGGTTTTATAAGTGCCCTACTTGGCAGTGGCCTGGGACGAGCTGGTGTGGTTGTGCTGGGAGAGGAGAGTTGGGAGGAGAAGGTTAATAACTTATCCTTTGTGCCAGGTTAAGGGATGGCATTCTTATCTCAGGTGTGTTGTCTTCAGAGCCAACAAAATGAGATCCCACCGCCCCATGCAAGAGGCCTTCACATCAGCCGGCCCGGGCTGCTCACCAGTGAAGACTCCTTTGGTTTTCTAAGCCTCTTCCAGTCCACCCAGGAAGTGGACTGTTGTTGGTATTGATAAAAGGTGTAGCTGAGGCTTCTGTATTGCCAAGTGATTCCAGCAGCTCGGCCTGGAGGAGGCAGTGGCTGGGCTGGGGCAGGGGGCACAGAGCACACCCCTGGCTCTGGGCAGTTTTCTGCCCAGGCTGGAAGTGCCTGCCCATCTTCCCCCACCAGCACCTTGTGCAGAGAGCGGCACCTTCCTAAGGCACTCATGGCAGCAGGGGGAAGCCTGAGATCACTTTAGCTCATGGCCCAGCTGAGCATGGCATGGGTGTCAGCACATTCAGAATTACCTAAAAACTCTGAGAAGCAAGTCCTGTGTCTGTTGGCACTGCTGCAGGGTGCAGCGTGTGCCCCCCATGTTAGTGGCCCTGAAGGCTGGCCAGCCCCCAGTGCCACCAGGAAAGGTCACTCAGCTATCTGTGATGGCAGCACCTCCTTCCTCACCCTCTCTCCCTTCCTTGACTTTCACTCGCGGCTTCTGCCTCACCCTCCCTACTGCCTCCTTTGTCCTGCGAGCCGCCACCGAGCTCCGGGGCGGCGGGGCTGTTCCACGAAACCGGGAAGCGAGGTGGTGGCAAGGCTGCGGGGCCCCGGGGACAGCCGGGTGCGAGGGGAGGCCAAGGGCAGCGTGGTGCCCCCGGGTGCCCAGCCACAGCCCGTGCCCAGCCCACGCCGGGCATCTGAGCCCCGGCCTCGGCAGGGCGAGCCCCCCGGCTTGCCCACGGGCATCTGCTCCGGGTGAGCTCATTTCAAGGTTCATTTGTAAGACAGCACCACAGTGAAAAAGAAGAGCAGCTTTTGCTGTAAACAGTTATTTTACACCTCTCAGTCACGGCAAAAGCCTTTATTTCGGAGGCGGGGGGTGCGGGCGGGAGAGCTGCCCTGGCTTTGGGGAAGGCTGACATCTGTGCCGGGGATTGTAGGAACCCAACAGCCCAATGCAAATGAGCATTACAGGAGCTTTCTGCAAATTCCCGCTTTCCTTTTGCGTTGCCACTGCCAGGTTTCACTGAAAAGGGGATTCTCCTTTGTAAACAAAGCCTCCCTTTTTTCCTGGTCTTTCCAAAAAAAAAAAGGAAAGAGAAAGGAGTGAGCGCTGCTTAGAGTTTTCTTTTTTGCTATTTGTCTACATTTCACACCCCGGAGAAAGAAAACAACTTTTAACATCTGTTCCTGCAGTTTTTAAGAGGGAAAGAAAGGCTCTTGAAAAGGGGGAAAGTGTGGCAGATGTTGGCAGGTTCCCTCCGACGCAGATGTCTTGCTCCGAAGAAAACTTTCTTTGGGGACTGGCGGCCAGGGCTCCTCTCTGACTCGGGACACGCGACTGCCGAGCGAACGGGGGGACGTGGGAAAGCGCCGCCGAACAAAGGGGCTTATTCAAACAAACCTGAGAGCCGTGAACAATCTAATAACCAGCAGAGAAATGGTCAGCAGCCCCCGGCCCCACCAAGGAGGGCTTCGGGGCAGCCGGTGGCCACGGGACGAGGGAATTTGACCGTGTCCCCAGGGCTGCAAGCGGGAGTGTCCCTTCCTTGCCCCCTGCCTGCTCCCTCTGGGGCGTCCAACACGGTGCTTTGGCCGGGGACCATCCTTCTTGAGGTGCTGAGTGGTCTTGGCTGCTCTGCAGCCCTGGCTGTCCCACAGAGCAGCACAGGAGATGGAAGGCAGGTACCTGCCGGGCAGCTGGGCTGGGCTGGGCTGCACTGTCCCACACACCGGACAAGGCAGCACCAGAGGAGGGACTGTGGAACAGCAGGGATATCTTTGATTAGGCTTTTAAAAGGAGCTTCTGTCAAGATAATAATAATTAAAAGCCTCCGTTCGTATTGATTACAACCAGTTGAAATAGCCTTGTGAAACTGACTTTAGTAGGAAAAAAAATTTATTTTAATGAAAGCAAAAAATTGTGAGAGAACCTTTCATTCCCCTTCTTTCTGGCTGATAAAATAATTAAAAATAAGATTTTGCCATGAAAGCTGGTAATGTTTCAGCTCAGGCACTTCATAGGAAGCAAGTGAGAAGCCCAGAGAAAAAGAAGCTGAGCCAAGAGAATTCACATAAGAAAGTAATTAATTCCAGTTAGATGTTAAAGCTGAGGAGCTCTGTGATTTTTCCTCTAATTCCTGCAATTTTCATCCTTCTTCATCTCTGTCCCAGTCCATTTTCTCTGAGTTCTGGGCAGGGCAGAACTGCTCCTGCCAGCAAGGCTGCCATGTGCCAGGACAGCTCTTCCACTTCCCTGCTCAGGGCTGGAGAGGAAAGCCAGGTGAGCTGAGCTGTGTTTCTTCTTTGGAGGCCAAGCACTGGGGAAAGGAGCCCAAAACCCTGCTGGGGGTGTCACCTGTGTTTCTCCTGACAGCAGAGCCCTTCCTGCGTGGCAGTTGGGAAGCAGGACGCATCTCAGCTGGACTGAGGAGCTCCACACTGCAGGAAGGATGCTGCGTGTCACCAGAGACCTGTGCACCCGCCCAGGCCGGTCCCTCCTGCCTCTTGCAGCTTGGGGTGATACTGTGGGCACCAACTCAGAACCTGCCAGGACTAACAAGGAGGCTACTTGTGCAGTACTGAGGCAGCCCCAAGTCCAACCCAGGCCCTGGCTGGTTAATGAATGGCCTCCCTAATGCAGCTCAGGCTTTTGCAGGCATGGATTTGCTGTAGGAGAGTGGGAGGAGAGCTGGGCAGGTGTTCCTGAGCACTGCTCAGTCTGCAGTGTGGGTCACAGAAGGAGTACTTGATCTGCCTTGTTTTCCAGACTGGGGCTCATCCAGGTTGGATTTGTCCCCAGTTAAGATTCTGCTTGCACCTGGTCTAAGGTGTCCCTGCTGGCTGGACATGGGACTGGGGGTGCCTGGCCCCAGCAGAGCTGGTGAGCGCTGTCAGAGGGAGGGAAAGGGGTCCAGCTCCAGGGGTCCTGCCCATCCAGCACTCCCACATGTCTGTGGGTTTGCTGGGGCTGGTTTTATGACAGCAGCTCTGCATGTGCAGAGTGACAGGGACTTTGGGAAGTGAGGAGCAAAGCATAGGTCTGGCAGCGGGTAGGGTAATGTGGGGGCAGTGGCTGCTGCCAGCATGGGCAGTGGGTTGGCCACTGATGTGCAGCCATGGGGCACCCTCTGCACCCTGTGCTCCCTCCCTCGGGTTGGGCTCCAGGACTGCCTTGCCATGAGCAAACACTCTCCAAGGAGAGGCTGTTTTACAAGGAATTTACTCACTCTGAATAAAGAGGGTTTGTCCAGCTTTTTCAGAAGGTCGGTTCTGGCTCGAGGCTGAGGTTTTAAAATGCAGAGTAAAGCTCTCATTCAAAACATTTAAATCTGGATGTTTCTCAGCAACTATAAACCCCAAGCAGCATGTCCTGAAGCCCTGCTTCACCAGGGCTGTTCTGCTGCTGAAATGTTACAGCAGGGGAGGAATGTGAGGAGCAGCAGGACGTGCCAGCGCGGTGACTGGACGCGCTGGGTCCGGAGGGTGCAGGCGGTGCCTGGGCAGGCAGGCTGGCTCCCGGTACACAGGCACCTCAACCACAGTCTCTCAGAGATTACTCACTGCTGGATGGCCCCGGGGGGACCAGGGCTATGTCTCCAGACCGGCCTCAGTTCAGGATGTTGTACCTGCCATGTCCCATCTCAGCCCAGTGCAGCAGTGTTTGCAGGAAGAACACATGTCCTGCAGCCTGTCCAGGACAGGATAGTGCTGGAAATGAGTTGGTCAGAAAAGCAAAGGATGATGTATCTGTTCTTGGGATGTGTGTGTGGGGGAAGCATTTGCAGTCATTTGCTGTGTTGAGGAGAATGGGCTGAGAGCACAGCCCCAGTGAGCAGACGCCACCCACAATGGGACATGGGCCCAAGAGCACCATCAGAGCTTGCAGTGAGGGAAGCCATGGCTGTGCTGGAGAAGGCTGCTCCAGACACCCTTTTTGTTGGAATCCTTGGGGATGGAGTGACACTGTGTGTACCAGGTCACCGTTTTTGGCAGAGGGCTGGGAGGCGATGGGGTTTGTGGCTGGGTGAGTATTGTGTGGCGAGTGGGGAAGAGTCACAGGGCATCTGGCGGATGAGTTTGATGTCTGTGGTGAGTGGTGGCCTATCAAAGCCTGTGAATTCACCATGATGTGGGCAGGGTAGGAGTGCAGTTGGAAGTTCACCTGCTCCGCCTGCTACAGGTGGAGAGAAAGAGGTCATATACGGCATTGGACGGTGCCACATGAAGTATTTTCATCATAGAGAAAGTCCAGCTCCAAAAGTAGCACTGAACATCTGGAAATTCTGTTGACATCCCTAAATCCATCTCCTGTACCGAGTGCACCAAACCTCTCTGGCCCCAGCTCAGCCTCTTGTGTACCAGCTGGCGCTACCATCTTTGGGAGTGAACTCCTGGGATAGGAAATAATTACAAGGCTGGTACCAGCTGAGTAATTCTCAGCTTTTCTTTCACACACCCCCATCCAGTCTTCATGTTAAGGATCAGCTGATGCTCTTGCCATTGCTCAAGCTGTCTCCTGCCTGGCAGGTTAGCAGCGCTCCAGGCCCCACAGGAAATCTTATCTGCTGCTTCTCAGCCCAAATGCTTGAAACACAGCTCCTGGGCCAAAAGCACCTTATAGGAAGAAGAAAATCTGATAAGCTGTGTGGGTGGTGACAGGCTGTAAGGGTTAGCCCCTTGCCTGTGCTGAAGAGGTGGTACAAGGGAGAAGAGCCAAGCATCATGAGGAGAGCATAGGGGACTTTGAGGGACCATTCAAGGAGAATAGTTGAACTTTCTTTATGCAGCATGCTTTGAGTTATTTCATTCAGGACGGCAGCGCTGGGTGTTCTCACACTCTGTGTGTGTGAGATGTTACCAGATGCCACCTGATAACAAGCCCGATCTGTAATGTAGCAAGTGCTTGGTTTATTCAGTAAGCTTCACCTTCACAGCAACGTGGATGCCTGACTCCCCACACCTTGGAACCCCAGGCTCAGTACCCTGTACCCCAGCCCTGGACATCCCATATCGCAGTCCCTGCACTTCCTACACTGCCTGTTTCTTCTTAGCTTCTCGGTTCTTGAGGCTGCAGAGTGATCTGGGTTAAGATTCATCTTTGTGAGAAAAATATCTCTTCTGTGAGTAAATGTGGCTTTTGTCCCAGCTTGGCCCCACACCAACGCTTGCTTTTTATAGTACGTGTGTATATGTGTACTGTCACCACATCCTGACCCCTTGACACAGAATACCTTGTCAGCATGAATGAAGCAACCAGGCCAGCCATGGGCCATGCTCTGCAGGAAGAGTGACCTGTGTGTTGTCCTGGGCCTCGGTGGTTGGGCTGCTGCAGGGGCAGCCAGACAGCCCACAGGGGTACTGGCCTTACCAGCAGCATTCCCAACCTGCTGCCCATTTCTGTTGCTGCAGGGCTGGGATTGCAGCACCTGAGGAAGTGGGGAAACACTCACTTGGGTGTTTTGCACTTTGTGGTTCTGTCTTGGCACAGCCTGGCTGCTGCTGTGACAGTGGGAAACAGCAGGGTTTAGGAGGGGAAGGCATGAGCTGCAGGGTCTCTGGTCTGTGTGACCCAAGTCCATCCTGGATTGTATATGAAATCTCAAAATGTTCTCTAAGTTTTTTTTTTTAAATCTGTATTTTTGTAACTAATTTTCTACCAATTAAATCAAAAGGCTTTATACTATTTTGTTTTTCTTTATGAATACTGTCTGGTTTAAACCAACTCTCCTCTTCAATTTCTTTACTTCTTTCCCCTCTTCAGGTGCATCTAGGAGACTGTCCTTTATGACAGGGATGAGCATTTCTTATTCCTGTGGAGGAACCAAAAGGGGTAGGAAGTCTTGCAAGCTCCTGGGGCACAGTCACTTTGGGGTAGGAAAACCATGGCCCTACATGGGGTAGGAAAACAAGATGAAGAGCAACCACGAGCTGTGAGAAGGTGGGTGATGCTCCATGGCTGGTCTGGGAAGAAGAAAAGCAGAGTTTGTGCTTGTTTTGGCTTCTCCATAACGAGGCCATGTAAAATAATAACAAAACCCCCACTGTCACAGCCTTTTTTTTTTCTTACTTGTTTATTTTAAACAGGAGGAGCTGTGCTCTAGGTTTGCTCTGTCAAAAAGCAAGAGGCCACAAGACACATTAGTTCCCCGAGGAGTTTTCCAGAAGAATGCCTGTGATCAGCTGGGTGTCTTGTTGTGTTTCAAAAGTGATGTTTCATTCTGTCTCCCCATTCCAGGTGTGTCCGTACAGACATGTGCCGACAGCGATGCACTCTCACACCTGCACACAGACAATTTTCAGAAGATACAATTTTGTAGCCCTTTTCCAAGGCAGTGCCTGACTTTGAAGGTTGGGACAGCAGAGGTCTGGAGTCCTCTCCTCATGGGGAGCCAGGGATCTCATCAGGAGAAGGAGGAGAGGCGCAGAAAAGCTTTAGGGAGTCTCAGGAAAGGTCCTATATGTATTTGCTGATGTTGTCAAACGATGTGACAAGGGCTCCTGTGCTACCTCAGCCCCCAGCAGCTGAGCCCGAATCCAGCTGAAGAGCAGCACTAAGCCTGTGCCCGTCACAGGTTTCTGCTGTAAAAGCTAATTTATTAGTTTCTGCAAAGCCCTTTGAAGGGGTAAAGGGGTAAGCAAGTGCGTAGCAGCGTTATCCAGAGGCTGTGAGCTTCAGAGTTTAACAAGCACTATTCAAATATGAGCCGAGTCAGTAACCTTGTAATTTCTTTAAAATGTAAATGGACAGGGAAGCATCTAAAAAAAACCCCAAACCAACAGTCATTTTCAGCAGTGTTCACAGCCTTGTGTCTTTCTGCTTGATTTGGGATTCTTAGTGTACTTGCTTCCACTTCTACTGAATTAATGGATGTATTTGACTTTTTTTTTTTTTAGCTCAGGAAGTACATTCTATGACAGTGTTGTCTTGCGTTTTTTGTTTTTTGATTTCTGTTACTTCCTTTCATGTTTACCATGCTGATGGAAACCTGGTTTTCGCTTTAGTAGTAGATCCTTCCTGGAATGGATGCTGTGCTTTACAGATAACTTTCAATTGTTCCACAGTAATAAAAAGTTTATTAAAATGACTCGCTCTCCAGGAAAGGAATTTGCAACAGATTTTTTTCCTATGATTCTTCAGGTAATTGTTTTTTCTTTTCTGACAATATTTACATGCTAATCCTTAGTTCTTGTGATTTGCTGTAATGTTTTTAAAATGTGTTCTCATTCTGAAATGGAACCTTGGATTAAAGATAAATCATGGAATCCCTATAAGGGAAAAAAACCCTAATTGATATGAAGGACAATTACATTTATTTGTGTTTTCTACTGTAAATAGGATTTTGGGGGTCTGAGTCTGCTCATTATGTATTAATTGAATGAACTGAAAGGTAAAAAAATACTCACCCGCAGATGTTTCTTTGAGAAAAGCTTCAAGAGTCTGCAGTGAATGTCTCCAGGCAGTAACGGGTGAAATGCAGTTTTGGGAACTGTCACAGGCACTTGTGAAACCTGGTGATTAAATTCAGCCACTGCAGCTTGGTTCAAAGTCCATGGAAAGACTCAGGATTCTTCTTCTGCCAAACGTTAAACAGAAGAAATTCAGCATAACTGCAGCTGTCCCAACTTCTAATATTTCCTCCCCTTTACCCTGAAACACCTTGTCAGGAACCAGGCACACAGGCTCTGCTCTGTGAATCATACCAGTCCATGCCCATGCCCAGTTAAAACATTAAGTGGGTGTTGGTTGTGTTCTCCCCTCCTTGTGTGTTTGTCCAGACAGCTGGCAAGACGACCCAGAGCATTTCTTGAGGTGATCTGTGTCATGCCTATTCAGATGGCCATGGAGGTGGCAGAGCCCCTCCATCCCATCGCGTGGCAAGGGGTGACACAACTACGGCACGGGAGTTATTTCTGCACTCCCTGCCCTGCTCCTTCCACAGTTTGAGCTCTGTACAAATGGGGCTCCTGGTGGGGAGCTCTCACGTGTAACACTGCCAGTAAAACTTCGGGCTGTGGGCAGTGACATCCAAAAGTGCGTGGCCACCTGCAAGAGCTGGGGGGATGCTGTATGGGACATGATGAGAGGCACTTGGGGCCTGCTGCCACAGCAGGAGACTGGGGGAGAGGAGGAAGCACTCTACGAAGGGAAAGGGCACGTGTGTCCTGTGGAAAAGAAAGACAAAGCAGGCAATGGGTTACAGGGCCGTGTGGAGAACTGAGGGCGGGCAGCCCTGGAGAGCTGCCGTGGCATTCCAGGAGGATGCCTGCGTGAGGTAAGGTCTGAGGGAAGAAAAGAGGGGAGCAAAATGGAGCTGCTTGAAGGAGGATTAATTTTACAGGCTGACATACCGTTTTTCCCCAGTTTTGCTATTTTTCAATGTGGGATGGTGATGAGAGGCGTTAGAGCTGAGCTGTAGGCCTCCTGGGCCTCCCACCAGCAGCAGAAAGCCCCACGATCCCATTCAGCACTGTCCTTCCTAAGCAAAGCACCAGCATGCTTGCCTTTCTAAATAATTTTTTTCCCCCCAGTGAAGTAACTTGGATTTTTTTAATGTTTACTCACTTCCTAATTTGCAAGGATTAATTAATTCACAATGGATCTCTCAGTCATGGCTGTGAATTAGCGAATCATTAGTGTGCTAAGAGCTCTCTCACATGCTGTATTTAATCCCTGCTTCTAAGAGCTTAGAAAAATCATGCTCTCTCTGCTCAGGGATTTCTCTGCAATGTTCAGGGTTGGTGATTGCACTGAGCCCATTTCTGGCATGATCTCTTTTCCAGTGGTCATTTGTAAAGCAGTAGTGTCTATTCTCCAGGAGCTGGTATTGAATCCCTTTAACAGTGCTTGCCTTTAGTGCCATCTCCTCTCTTCTCAGTACCCTATTATTGTATGTTTAAGCTTGAATGTTTTTAGCCTAAGTATGGGTTAACAATTTGAACTCAGACATACACATCCTTTCCATGTTGGCTTTGAAATCAACTATTCCCAGCTCACAAGTGGGATATACGAACTGCCAGCATTTTGCTGACTGCATGCCATCGAGGTCCCGTCACCTTGCACAGGCACCATGACCCCACCTGCTTCAGGTCCAGTGCTGCTGCATCTCTTACATCTTTATATAACAGCAAGTATATATTTGAGGGATATTAGCAAGTATATATAAATCTATACTATGCATACACACACACACTTGTTTATCCCCCCACGTCCTGTCCCATGAGGTGCTGAGCATGGCAGGGTTGGCTGGGGTAGCCCCTCTGTGGTCCCAGCGTGTTGACAGGCTGGACCTGGAGCCCGTGGTACCTGTCCAGGGAAGTATCCCCATGGAACCAGTGCTGCTGCAGCTGCCCAGTCCCACCGCCCAGTGCCAGCCTCTCTGTGCTCCTGTGCTGTTGGATGCAGGGATGGCTGCAAGTGTGGTCAGGTTTGTTTTTCCATGTCTGAGCTGTAGCACACAGCTGATGAAGTAAATGGGTTAAGGAGACCCCCAAGAGGTCAAGAGGCAGCTCTGCCCACCAACATGTGAAGTTCACCTGCAGGGAACTGTGACATGTGGAGTTCAGAGCAGCAACACGCTGCTGCAGGAAAACATTACAGCATCGAGAAACCCAACCCAAACCGTCCCCAGCAATGAGATGAGGAAGTGCAGCAAGGGGATGTGGAGACATGTAATCAAAAAGAAGCTGAAGGTAGAAGCTGTCGGCTCACAAGAAGCTTATGGACATTTTGGGAAAGCATGGCTGCATATTGGTACTGCATCAGACCTCCTGGGGCAAGGTTTCACCTTGTAGCTTGTAAGAAATTCATGACTTGTTCCATTAAAAATGTATTTTCTGCTTTAAACATATTATACCACACTAATGGACAATATCAACTTGATCTATGCTGGGAGAGGTGTGGGCTTTTCTCCATCCAGGCTAATTTGCCTTTATCATGGTGACAACAATAGATAAGTATTACTTACAGGGACAGAAAACCAGTCTGGAGTCTGTCCATGCCATGATGGAGACTGCAGAAAACCTCCAGACTGTAAATCACCAGCACCTGATGCATCAAGACAATCAGCCCATGTCCAAGGCATGATGCCAAGTTCCAACCCCACACTGAAGCCCTGAGGGTCACGGCATAGAGAAGTTTTGTGACACTACAGAGGGTGTAAAGGGTCTGCAGGAAGGCAGGGCAGAGGAGGGTAAAAATGATGAAAAGAATAGTAAGCACAAATAACAAACAAATAAATACCAATAAATAGAATTTAAATAATAATTACAAAGACTCTTAACTACTAATAAAGAATAAAGGAATAGGTTGCACCTCGAGTTCTGTGCACAGGTTTGGGCCCCTCACTTAAGAAAGGACATTGAAGTGCTGGAGTGTGTCCAGCAAAGGGCACCTAGGGTTGTGAGAGGCTTAGAAAACTTGTCTTACGAGGAGTGGCTGAGGGAACTGGGGTTGTTTAGTCTCCAAGAGCTCCGGAGGGACCTCCTTGCTCTGTACAACTCCCTGGCAGGAGGCTGTAGTGAGATGGGGCCAGCCTCTTCTGCCATGTCTGCAGTGAGAGGACCAGAGGAAATGGCTTTAAGCTGAGGCGGGAGATTCAGATTAAATATTAGAAACATATTTTTCCCTGCTTGGGAGGTCAGGCATCAGAACAGGTTGCCAGGGAGGTGGTGGAGTCCCCACTCCCGGAGGTGCTCAAGAGGCATCTGGACCTGGTGCTGGGTGATGTGTTAGTGGCTCAGTGGTACAGTGGCAGTGCTGGGTGGATGGTTGGACCGGATGATCCGAAAGGTGTCTTCCACCCTTGGTGGCTCTGTGACTCTAATAATGATAAAAAGCACCGTGAACAATAAAACGAGGAAAGAACGAAAACGTGGGGAAGGCTCGGGGCCGCTAGGCGCGGGCGGCGCCCTTGGTCCTCCCCGCCGGCGGGGGGCGCTGTGGGGCAGG
>NW_008237174.1:3290180-3306830 GCF_000691975.1 Corvus brachyrhynchos | reverse complement strand
GTTACGGCCTTGGCTGCACGAAGTGGCCGGAGGTGTGGAGCCGGCACTGCCTTACGCGGCCTCTCGGGGTCCGGGTCTGAGGCCTCTTCCTACAATTGTTGTTCCTGGTGGTAGCCCCGATAGGCCTCCGCAGCAGTAGCTGTGCGTGAGGGCTGCTGAGAGCCTATTTTCTTTGCAGACTGCCCTACAGACAGCTAACAGAGCGTGATCTCTCTGTTCTATAGAATAAGAAAAGTTTTGCCATTGTTTTTTTGCCTGCAAATCCGTGGAATGCTGCTGGTATTGAAACTAGGATGTATCCGGTTTGGTGTTTTTAAAATTTTTTAAATTTTAATTTTTGGTGAGGGATCATGTAGGTGCCGAGGATTTATTTAAAACCTATATGCTGTCTTGTGGGAATGGTGTGATTTAATTTGCATGATGAGTCAAAGATTAAATTACATGACCTAGGCTCTTCAGTTTCAGTGAGGCAAATAACAATGTGTGGAAGAACAGTTTCAGTGTAGGTCAGAAATGAAATTTAGTTAACATCAAAATGTTGTAAAGTTTTGCCTGCACGTGGGTTTTTTTTAAACTCACCTGTCAGAAACGGTTAATTCAAGACTCTTAGCAGTGTGGTTCATCAGGAAGTGTGTCTTCCTTTTTAACACCTACAGCTCATGTAGTCAGAGGAAATTTAACATCTTGAGCTTGCACCTTGGTATCAAATCTTTTAAATAATAGATTTTTACTATTTGAAACACTGTGTACCTTTAATTAATAGCTATGACCTAACACCCGTTGATGTGGCACATGCCTTTAACTGCAGGGATAGAAAAAAGGCCAAGAAATATTTTGTGAAGTAGAATAAGCATGGTACCTGTTCTGGGCTCAGGAGTAACTTGATTTTTTGTTCTTTTCAGTTGTCCTGTAGAAATTGGCAGCTAATGTGATCTATAAGTGGCATGATGGTGTCTTGGTAGGTTTCTGTCTGCCATGGACTCGATGTTGTAAGAATATTGTATTTCACAGTTAGCTTCATGGTTTTCCTGTAGTGTGGGAAACTATTGGGTCAGCCAGCTAGGATGCACATGGCTTAAATTTATTTGTATTTAATGTGGATCTCATTTGTAGTGTAATATACCTGTTGTTGGGGCTTTCATTGGTCACACAGAAGTACCTTGGGACAGGAGGGGATCATGTCTGGTGGTGTTGGGACCAAGCAGCATAAAGTCTTGGAATGTGAGTTTGTACATATGGACTAGCATGCTGCTGAATTTTTCTGAACACTGACAGCATTGATTTTTTTTCTCTTAAGTTTAATTACATTCTCTTCTTTATGTTGACACAGAGTTCTGAAATTTTGATGTGTTCTGTGTGCACTGAACGCATGGTTGTAGGTGGGGAATTACAAAACAGGATTAATACTTTTAAAAATATATGTATTTACAAATAAAGGAGATTAAATAAAAGCAGCAGTTGAGTAATACTTTGTGACAGTGTGTCTTTGAGAGATAATTATGCTCTTTGGGTATTATCAAGCCCAGACAAATGTATATTCCCAGTGGGGTGTGATAATATTAAAACTGCACCTCTTGGAATTCCTTGATTGGTGTATTCAGGAGGGAATGGTATCTATTTTGCATTCTATCGTGGAAGCTAATGTAGCTCTTATTAATTAATGGCTGGTAGTTGAATGAGACTTGACTGTTACCCTGTACGTGCTACACTTGCTAAGGTTTTTTTATGGCATTTTGGTGAATATGAGGATTACTGGCCAGTGTCTTTCCTTCTGAATTATTTCTTTGTTGAGTTTTTGTGGATTTTTTACATGAATTGCTTGCAGCCTAATTTTTTGTGTAAAATATTTCTGAAAGCTGATAATCTCTGTACATGCTCTAGACGCTTGCTAAAATGATGGGTTTTTTTGGTAGAGTTTCAGAAAGGTACTCTAATAGCTGGTGCTGCTTTGAAGCAGGGGGCTTCTGGCCCTGCTTTTCTGTACTTGTGACGCTGTGTAATATGGTTTAATTACAAGAACAGCTATTAAAGTATGATTATCTTTGTCTAATTGGAGGCATCTTGCAGTTACCTATCAAAAATAAGATTTGACTCATCTGTTCCTTCAAAATTAATAGTTCCACAACAGCCTGCAGCTATTTATGTAAATAATGTGCAAAGCAAAAATGTGAGTTGAATATTTTTCAAATACTATAATTTCTGCATTGTACAGTTGAAATTTTGTGTGTTTAGTTCTCTCTTTGCCCATGTTTTCTCTCAATACCATGCTTCTGGCACCACGAGGTGCAGAGGTGTGAGCCAAAAGGAAGCTGAATGTCTGCAGTGAGAAGGTGAAACTTTATGCTGAGATCCCTCCCCACCCCCCAAGTGCAAACACAAAGGTTAAATTAGAAGATGAGGCTGTCTTGAATTATTTTAAAGGACTTGAGCTGGGCTGTTAAATGCACGATCAGGAGTACCTAAGGCTTACACTGGTGTCATGTGAGTTTGGTCTTTCTTTAGCCTGAGCAGATTTATGTGCTTTCCTTATTGCACCTTGTGATAAAATAACACATTCATTTGCCCCTATTTAAATACTCCTTATAAAGGCTTGAATTCAGGATTGAACCAAACTAGAAGCAGCCAAAATTCTGTGTGTTTACAGGAATAACTGCGGTCATTCCTCAACAGTCTTCATGGCCTCTTTTTTTCAGACAGTGTTAATTTAGGAAGTAAATTGCTTAGGTTTAAATAAACAACTGCAGTTTGCTTTCTAACTCCCGTGGTCTGAGTATTCTAGCTATGTTTGATATAATCAAAAGATCCTAAAAAAAGTTCCTGACTGTTGATTTCAAATTTGCTAAAAAAAAGCAAATATTAAGCCTATCCACAAGGGCATAAAATTCTGGGGGTATTACTGAATGTTGTAGCTAATCTTTCTGTTTATTGAAATTCTGCTACTTGTAGTTAAATTCCAAGATCCTTTCTAAAGATCTGTTTCCTCTGTAATCCTTCCCTCCCCTTCAAACACTCAGAGAATTCATCACCAAAAGGTTAAATGTAGCAAGACAGTTCAAAAATTGGTGAGTTATAATTAGTAGAGAACTGTAGTATTAGTTTAAGATGTTTTTCTAGGTTCACAAACATCTTTAGATGAAGATATTTATGAGTTACTACTTAAATGTTAAAAACATTGGATGTTTTAAAACATTCAGGTATACTGCCAAGTGTGGGAAATGGCTGCATCAGTGAAAAACTGTTCTGCTGCTTTTGATCCTTGCCCTGTTGTGTATTATTTTTAGTCAGTATTGATAACAAATTGTTTTTTCTTACTAAGAGAATGTAGCTATAAATTTAACTGGAAACCCTGCAAGATTTGAAACATGAAACTTAAAAATAGCCAAGATAGAACTTGGCTATAAATTAAATAGAATTAATTTGTCAGCTTTTCAGGGAGTTGAATGTGTGCGACTGTGAGAACAGTACTTATGTTCAGTCACTCATGTGTGAAATGCCTTATCTCCTGTGAAGTTTATCTGTGTTAAAACATAGAATGAAAAAAATGGGGAAGCATTTCCAGAAACGTGGAATGCGTGATCTTTTTCTGGCTGCTAGAGCTGCCCAGACAAAGAGCTTGACATCTGAAGAAATACCTTTCTGAAGAGTTTTCTTTGTTTATTTACTGACTTTTGAGTAAAGCATGGCAGTGCATAGATTTGGGAGGAAAGGCACTTGCACAGAGAGTTGTAGAAGGTCCCTCTGACACCCCAGCCAGCTCTTGCAGCCAGTGTTGCTTCAACTGTGCAACTTTCTCTGTCATTTTCTCTTTACTTTCCTGGCCAAGAGTGCACCTGGGAAACTTCTCATGGATGGATATATTTTTCCAAATATTCATTCAGAGCCACAGCAGCTTCTCAGCTCATCTGCCGAGGAGCTTGCTTTGGGAAAAAGTCTGTAGACACTGAGTTATGAGTGATACCTTGTATGGAGTGGTAGATGTGTGTGCTGATCACACACATTCAGAGCATCCTGCTGCAGTGGAAGCTCTGAGCTCTTCCCCCGGGTAAGCAGTTTCAGGAGGTTTTGCTACACTTGTAGAAATGAGGCAAAAGTTATTTGTGTCATTATATTTTACTTTTGACTGTAACATGTGAAGTTACTGCTCTGGCAGATGATACTCCTTTTCATAGATGTCAGAAGATTTTTTTTTTCTTTGATGTATTGCAATCATTTATAAAATTACCACCACATAACATTATGACTTCATTGAATATCATGTATAGACAAAGAATAAGCAAAAGCAAAGTCTATTCACAGAGGTGGAAAAATTTAGCAAAGAAAATGAGGGGGGTTTTATTGTAAAAGAGACCTTAGTGATGCAGACATGCACTGAGTGTAACACAGTGATGCCTGAGCAGTCTCTCCCACACAGTTTATGAATGTATGGTTCTTCTAACCCGTCACACCTGCTATTCAAGTCCTAAGTTTCTTCTGACTGGTGTTGGGTAGTGATAGAGAAACTTCTCAGGAGAATTTAAAGAGATATCTTGGAGGAGGTCACTTGAGGCACGATTCTTGATAAAGACTTTGTATATGCTTGGTGCTATATTAGACAAATGTTGAGAAAGCAAAGTTAATCTCTCAGAAATTAGCAAATATCCCAAACCTCGCTTCACTTATACTGATTTGGTACAAAAAGTTTATGTGATTGGTTCCAGGTTTGTTGAGCTCAGTGCACATACATCCTTTGAATGTACTTGTTTAGTTGCAGTGTATTTGGTCTTTTGCTTTACTGAGTAAAACTCAGTTCTCAGAAGACAGGAGGATCCAGGTCCTTGGGGGTTTTTCTTTGGTTCAGAGATACTAATGACAGTACATTTCACAGTGTTCTTCAGCAGCATGGTGCTTCTCCCCCCTTTTTTCAGGGAATGATGCTTAAGCACAGAGAATTTCCTCCTCTGAGTGTGTGATTGTTGTGTGTGTTGTCTGGTGGAGCACTTGAGAAACACGCACTTTCTAAACTTTTTTTCCAGTGACACTCATTTGTGATGTGAAATTCAGTTGCCTAAGCATAGATACCTAGTTTTATTTTAGATACTCCAAGGCACCTGCTCTAGAGGTTTGTGATTTTCCGAAAGGGCAGTTGGAGACCAGCTGTGCTGTTTTAGGGCACTCACAGTGGTGTTTGTCCATCAGGCACCTGAACTGCTGCTGTGATATTGGTTGTTAGTCTTGGAATCTCATTTTGGGCTTCCAGAAGAGGATGAACACTCAGCAGTGACCACGTTAGGCACCTGGGTTATGTGTTGCCTAATGAGAAAGGAAGATTTGGGATAGGATTCTGCTGCCTGAGGCAGTACTTGGGAGTCTTGTCTGAGGGACCTGGTTTTGCTGCCCTCTGCCTTGTTGCCTGCTTTCCAGCTTTTAAAAAAGGAAAAGTTCCTATGGAAATTTTCCTTTTTTGTAGTCTAGTATAGTTTGTCAGTGAAATGAATGAAGGCTTCTCTTAAAAAAATACAACTGGGGAAAACTCAAATAATTGAGATATTTGGAAAACCTTAAATCAAGTGTTGGCTGTTGGGTTTGAGGGTTCAAATATGAACTTGAGAAGTTCAACTTTTCTTAAAATATGATCGAAAGCAAACACAAGCTCTACTCACCAGGGCAAATAGTCTTTTTCCATGAATTACGGAGGTAATGATTGACAGCAAAGACAGCTTCTTGAAAATAGTCTGTGTTGGCTAAACAAGTGCTGTTCTGGAGGTGATTATTTAGATTTGTAATCTCTAAGAAAAGCAGTAGATTGACTCATCAGAATTGACTAACATAGTTCCGTTTTATGTCTGTAATTGACATTGAGCAATATCCAAACTCTGCTAACTCTGTAATAGGGTGGAGCAGGAGTAAACAGTTTTTCACTTAGGAACTGCATCCATTCACAGAGCATTTTGGGCAGAGTCCTGGCATAGCTGTGCTGTCTGACTGGTGTTACCCTTAACTCATGAGTTGTGGTGATGGGTTTAACGTCATTAGATCCAAAAGAGCCTCTTCATTACAGGGTTATGGAATATTTTCCCAAAAAGTCACAAAAACTTCAGGGCATTTGTGCATGCTGACAGACTTATGAATGTATTTAAGTTTTAAGTTCTGTGAGAGAATTGCATGTCTATTTTCTTCATCCTTTTAACCTGGAAAAACCAAACAGCCTGCAACTCCCCAACTTCTTAATTTGTGATCGTAGTTATTACTTCCTGCCATTATATACATTTTTTTTTTCTCTCTGAAAGAGAAATAAACTCTGTTTAGTGAGTTTTCCTTCTTGTTTGGGAACTTATATGTGTGTGTAGATATGTAAAAATAAAAAAATGTTAACAGCCATATGGGCCTGGATTTATAGTTTAGATCCAACAAAGATGGATTCGTTTCTTGCTATGAGGCTGACCATGCAAGACTCTTTGCTTCCCTTAGGAACTGTATTGGGTAAGGTCTCAGAGTTGTTGGAGTGGAGTCTGAAGAGTAGTTCTGCTCTCCCTTTAGCACTGGCAGTCACTCCTCATGTTTATGCAGGTTGGGGACTTAACAGTATCAAATCTAGGAAGAAATGTCAAATCTGTGTTTCAGAAGTAGCTGTTCTTGAGCTCTTTAGTGAACAAGGAGAACGATTGTTGGCCAGAAATACAGAAGCTTTTCTCTCTAAATAGGCTATTTTTAACTTTCAGAATTACTAACAGGCATTGAGAAATGTTAGTAAGTACAACAGAAGTTTCTACAGCTTGTCACTTGTATTCATTATGGTACTCTAACTTTCAGTGTTGTGGATTGATGCCTCTGAGATTTATACAAAACCTCAGAAAATCCAGATCTTGAGCAAGTCCCTAAATTAGATAGCCAAGCTAAACTAATTTCAAAATGACTGTGAAGGGAAAATTAAAATGTATATTTTAGGAGCTAAAAGGGATAGTTTGAAAATCCATAAATTACAGTGTCTCTCACATTGTTTATTTAAGTCTTGTTTGGCTTAGTAGTGAAGAATTATTTTTACAGATTTCAAGACATCTGAATTCTGTGAAATCCCCTTATTTACCTCTGTTTCTAATGGATAGTTGGTCAGATTCCAAAATTGTCACTGCCTGCCTTTTTATTTTTGTAATTTTCAGGGAATGTAGAGGTTGCATTACAGTTTATGGGCTGCATCACAAGCAGTGAGGGCAGCAGGGCGAGGGAGGGGATTCTGCCCCTCTGCTCTCATGAGACCTCACCTGTAGTGCTGCATCCGGCTCTGAGGCCCCCAGTATAAGAAGGATGTGGACCTCCTGGAGAGTCCAGAGGAGGCCAGAGGATGGTCAGAGGGTGGAGCACCTCTGCAGTGGAGACAGGCTGAGAGAGCTGGGGATGTTCAGCTGTGGGTGCCCCGTCCCTGGTAGTGCTCAGGGCCAGGTTGGATGGGGCTCTGAGCAACCTAGTCTAGTCCTTTCCAAGCCAAACCATTCTGTGATTCTTTTGTTATCTTACAGAGTTCATAAGAGTCCATTTTGACTGCAGTCAAACCTTTAGCCTGTAGTTTTAAACCAGACTCTTAAAAGCATAACCTTACTTTCTTCTTAAATTTAGCATTTTCTTAATACATTGATTAGTTTTAGTGTTAAAAATGGAACTGCAATATAGACTTTTTTGGGAGAGTTATGGTTTCTTTTGACTCACCCTTGTAATTAGAAGAAGTCTTTCAGCGTAGAAAAGAGGTTTTTTTAAAAAAAAAATTAAAGTTTTTTAATAACTGGAGTTTATTGAGGATGTGAATTTTGATTTCTTGACTGATTGTTTATAGAGCTCTTGTTTGATTGAAGCCTCTTAGTGATACAGAAACTGATGACATTGTACTGTTGTAAACTCCTATTTAAGTAATTTTTATAATCCCTAATTTAATAAAATTATGTGACTCTGTTGCACCAATTTATAATTTTGAGGGTTGTGGGGTGTTTGTTTTGTTCATCCACATAGCCCTAAGGATACTGACAGGATACTGACATAGCTGAAATAAGTAAAAATGCACAATGTTAGGAGTGTAGGTATCAGCTAAAATGCAAGTATTTCTACCTGAGCTTGGTGTCAGACCTTTAGAAGAATTACTGTCCTTCAGAATATTTTTTTCAGTCATTTCAGACATGATGTGTGATCATTCCTTGGGTAAACTTGTAGAGATGGAAACTTCTTTTGTAGTGTTCAAGTTTCTCTTGGTAGCATTGCACAGTAATTGCATTAGAGGAAAATTGGAAGCTCTTATTTTAGTATTGTGAACCAATTTGATAGTTCCCTTTTCAGTCCAGCTCTTCTTAGCAGATTAATTAAGGGAACTGTCCCTCAGAGGTGCTTCCCACCATGTTAGTTGATCTAATATTAGTCACATTAGTCACTTCTTGTTCCAAACCTTGTTTTTCATTTGCTGTCTGTAGACAGGTAGCTCTCAGCCAGTTTTTCATTTGAGGGCCTGTCTGTGTGTTTCCGGAGAGGTGCTGACTCCTGTATAGGGCATATCAACAGTGCTGGTTTCAGTTATATTTGTGAAGCCTCAGGGCTCTTCTGCCTTGGAGAGTCCTATCTACAGCAGCTACGGCGAGTTGCTTTGAAGTCAAATCAGTTGGGAAATCTTTCTTTTGGAAGGGTGTCCTTCTGCTGTGGTATTCCCTCCAGCCTCCTTTTTCTTTAAATGCAAACATGCTTTTTGAAACTTTTGGTCAAAAGCAAGCAGGAACCATAAGGTGTACTATCTTGTGAGTTTTGGCTGGAATAAATTTAAATGTTAAACTTTTTATGAAGACTTTCAGCCTGTGTTCCAAGGTGGTTACTTTCTTGTATTTGTTACTGTGATGGCAGCAGAGAAGTTTGCTTAGCGTAATATGGTCTACTTGGAAAGAGAACTCAAGTGTCCCCAAAAAGAGAAAGACAGATGAAAAGTAGTGTGTATCAGCATAGCTGATAGATCATCACAGACGTCTGACACATTGTTTATCTTCTGTTTTCATTAATATGCAATAACATTGAGTAACTGAAACTCTCAGGTGGTGTCAGGAGGGGTAAGGATTTTGACCTGGGTTTTTCAGGAACAGCTGGATTTTCAGAGTGTGTATGCTGAAGTATCCTTCTGTAACATCAATCTTTGGACTGGTGTCTTGTGAGTCATCAGACGACTCTTAATTAGGTTGCCATGGCAAGAGCTTGAGCACATTTTGGGAGCAATCTAGATCATTGCCCCTTTTTGATTCCTGTGCTGCAGAGCATTTCATAACATGGAGTTCATGGGTTAGCTGAAACTCTTCTCCCTCTACCTCAAAATCTACAAAAGGAAAATACAATGGCATCGTGTTAAATGTTATGACTCTCACTTCATCTCTCCTAAAGGTTTGTGACTTGCATAGTTCTCTTAATCCTTGGAGGCATCATCTCTGCTCTTAAAGGTATCTTTCTGTGCTCTGTGATCTGCCTTGCCCCAAAGGAACACACCTATCTTGGCAGTTGAGATGTGGTGTGGTTTATGTATCAGGAGTTGAATCCATTAGTTGACTTTGAAGATTTAGACCAAACATTTAAACCGGCAGAAGAAAGAGAGGTGCTTTAGGGGAACTGTGCAAAGTACACTTTTCTACCACCACTTAAGGTATATTGTGATGTTGAAATTATTTATGTGAAATTTCTGTATTGCAATGGCTGGCTCTTTTCTTGAGAGAATGGAGTGAATTATCCTTTAAGGTCTAGTTTTTCTGCTTGCTTGTTTGTTATCTTGGCACAAAATCTGATCACCAATTCAGTAATGGTTTGTTGTTTAGTTGAAAAGGGACATAGTTTTATCATAGAATCATTGAATGGTTTGGATTGGGAAAGGACCGTAAAGACTGTCCAGCTCCAGCCCCCCTGCCTTGGGCAGGGACAGCTTTCACCAGACCAAATTGCTCAGAGCCCCATCCAGCCCGGCCTTGGACACTTCCAGGGATGGGGCATCCACAGCTTCCCTGGGCAGCCTGTGCCAGGGCCTCAGCACCCTCACAGGGAAGAATTAATTCCTAATACCTAATCCAACCCTGACTACTTTCAGTTTGAAGCCATCCCCTCTTTTCAAAAGCCCTTCTGCAGCTCTCTTGTAGCCCCTTTGGGGACTGGAAGGTACTTTAAGGTCTCCCCAGAGCCTTCTCTTCTCCAGTCTGAACAACTGTGGCTCTCAGCCTGTCTCCACTGCAGAGTTGCTCCAGTCCTCTGATCATCTTTATGGCCTCCTCTGGACTCGCTTCAGCAGGTCCATGTTCCGTATAAGCTGGGGGCCTCAGAGCTGGGTGCAGCACTGCAGGTGGGGTCTCACCAGCATGGAGTAGAGGGACAGAATCCCCTCCCTTACCCTGCTGGCCACGTTGCTTGTGATGCAGCCCAGGACATGGATGGCTTTCTGGGCTACAGTGCACATTGCCGTGTCATGTTGAGCTTCTCATCAATCACCACCCCCAAGTCCTTCTGGGCAGGGATGCTCTCAATCCATTCTCTGCCCAGACTGTGTTTGTGCTTGGGATTGCCGTGTCCGACATGCAGGATCTTGCAGTTGGCCTTGTTGAGCTTCATAAGGTTTGCATGAGCCCATGTCTCAAGCTTGTCCAGACCCTGTGGGTGGCATCCCTTCCCTCCAGCGTGCTGGCTGCACCACACAGCTTGATGTGATCAGCAACCCTTGCTGAGGGTGTGCTCAGTCCCACTGTCCATGTTGCTGACATGCATCTGAACAGTGCCAGTCCAGTTGTGACCCCTGAGGAGCACCACTTCTTGTGGGGTATAATACATTATCAAAGTGTTGTCTCTTTCCCGAACCCTGGATATCAGGCTGCATTTCAGCCAGCTGCTTCTCATGAGTTTTTCTTGCAAACACTCTGGTGTCTTGATAGCAGTGAGATAGATGTGTGTCTGAATATCACTGATGTGCTGTGGCCTGTAATGCATTGAGTTGTTTTGTCTTTCAGGTGATGCCCAAAATTAATTCTTGGTCTTGAGTAGTTAGGGGAAAAATTTCTTCTGGCTACCCTCTGATTTTGCTGTTCTTAGTGATGTGTTCCCATTTGCCACATTGTCCTTGGTACAGCATACTTCAGAGGAAGCAGGGAATTTTGTCTGAGGATGAGCTGTGTGAGAGTTCTGTACTAAAAGGCACCTCCACACAGCTAACTTGGGAAAATTGGACACTTGATTGATGGTGTATTGATGCTGGCTGGCAGTGTGAAGGAAAGAGCACTCTTTATAAAAGTACTTAACCAGTAAAGCCCTAGCACAGTTGCAGTTATCATGGTCAGAGGTTGTGGTTTTTACTAATCTAAGCTGTATCTGTGCTGGTAGGATTTGCCAGCAGAGCTGTGTCAGTAAACCCTTTGTATTGTCAGCAAAACTGTGTTTTAAGTGCTAGGGACCATGGCAAAAAAAAAAAAAATAGTGTGACAGAAAGCAAATTTGTCAGATGGATAATGACCTGTGGATCAGCTCAGATATTTCCTGTACTTCAGCTCCTAGTGTAGTAGGTAAGAGATAATTTAAGGGAAAAAGCTGTGAACAACTATTTTCCTTTACTGAATGAGGATGTAATGAACTAGAGGGAAAAGAAACCCAGTAATGGTGGTGTCATGATTCTCAGTCGTTTATTGATTGCCCTCTCCTGCTTTCTCTGAGACTCAGTACGTAACTCCCATAGGTTATTTGTCAGGAACTCCCTTTTGTAGATAATGTTATACCCAATCTATCGTGTGTGTGCATTGTGGTGTGCATTTTGGATATTCCACCTGGATGTGGTGCACCTAAAGATCCTTGAAATAAATACCAAGGTAAAACCCCTTTTTCCCTTCTAACTGTGTTTCATTCTTGATTTTAAGACCAGGAAAAGGCATCATTGGATCATGCACCAAATTGTGCTGGTTTCATGTAGCGAGAGTCAGCTTGGATTAATGAGAATTGATCTCCCAATGATTTGCATTTTAATCTTTGTATCACACTACTGAGATCTCGCAGTAGAGGTAACAGTAGCAGAATTGAGGAGTCAGCTGTGGTCTCAGTCACCTCTGTGGAGTGTGACCAGGAGCGTGACCAGCTCTTTGCAGCACAGCTTGCTGTGCCTGTTGTGTTTCAGTTTCAGCCGTAGTTCTACCATGCTGATGCACAAAAGTGAACCCCGAGTAGTTGAGCTGTGCTTGATTGCGTGTCATCCCAGCTGATTTGTAAAGCCTAGGGAACTGAGGAGAACTCGACAGTAGTCTAACATAAAGAGTCTTTAATTGTGAACTCCCAAATGGATTATTTTGGAAGGGAAACCTTCACATGTAGAGTGTGTCAAAGCAGAGATGGATGGAGTTAATTCCATGCTGCCTATGGCAGGGGCCAGTAGTAATCACTATGGGAAGAGGGATACTCCTTAGTATGTCTTCCCAGTTCCTAAGTCAATGTTCTTAGGATGTTCCTGAGCAATGTCAAGGTCACTGTTTTACGGCTCATAATCTTAATGCTTTAATATTGTTATTCTTTAAGTGATCTTATTCTTTTGTAGGTTATGTTTGTTAAAGATCTGTTGATCTTAAGGTAAATTAGATGAAGAGCTATATTGTGTTGAACTTTGATAAACTTAGGTTGAGCATTAGCAATTTCTAGCAGGCCACAGAATATGGTCTCCAAAGAAAGTAAAGAAACCATGGGAAAAATATTGTTGAATTTCTTTAAAGTTAGTTTTAAAAGTGGCACACTTCTTACTGAAATTGTATTTGGCTAAATACTTTATTAATTTTGATTTTTTTTTTCCTAGCTTCATTATTTGTGCTACTAGAGAATGGCTTTACTGTGAGTGTAGGTTTTTGTTTGAGAGAATATTCTCTAAAGAAAATTGTGCCTTAGAGGATTGTGGCTGGAGCAGTCCCAGACCCGAGTATTCTTGCAGTTTTATTGTTCTCAACTTCTGTTCAAAACAAAATGCCCTGAAAGTGCACATGCACTTCCCTTGTGCTGGTACTTGGGATTCTCATCCTCCTTCCTTACATAACCAGCTTGCATTTGAAATGATCTGTTTTCCCCCTGCTCATTGCACCAGCTTTCTGGTTCAGGCTAAATGCTGATGTTCTGGTGCTGGTGGGGTTTCCTGTCTGTCACCTGGGTGGTTTCTCACACTCAGACAGCTGATTTGAGCTATTGGAATGTGTGAACTCTAGGCCATATTTCATGATGTGAAATAAATCAGAAATGTGTCCTTCTGCCTCCACTTTTGTCACTACTTCACTGTCAAAATTGACCCTTACATGTATATCAGAAATCTGGTACAGGGAGAACCTCTGGAAGGGAATGGGATTAATATATACAAAGAACTAGAAATAGTTACAAAGGAGACTCTTGCTTTGCATTTTTGCTTCCAGGGGTGGGTAGAATGGCACGTACAGAATTGCTGCATTTTTTGTCATGTAACAAGTATTCTGGGGTTTGTGATGATGCACTATGGGCAACTGAGCCAACGGGGGATTGACTGTAATACCAGGTTATGAGAATATTATTTCGGCTTCTACCTGGGCAGAAGTGGGCATATTGTCTGACAACTTTTCTTGAAGCTTCAGGTAAGTTCTTTGGTTTTTTGTGCACAGTGTGCTAGAGATAGTAGTTGCTTTTTGTGGTGAAATGTAGGATTATTATTATTTTAATTAATTTTTAAATATGCTTACCAAGGAATGGGTGAGGCATTTACATGCCTGTCTGTATACTATATTGCAGTATAGCAGTAAGGTTTGTGGGGAAATGGATGGGTGGGGTAACTCTAAACAGTACACCAGGGAAAGAAGCTGAGTCATAAGATTTCCTTCAACATGGAGACAGGCTGGGATTTCAGATTCTAAGCGTTAGTATTAACAAGCTTTTCTGCTTATGCTGGATCTCTGAAGCCCCTTAAAATCAGCAATACTATTTAAAAGCAGCTTCTACTTGATGTTTCTGTAGCTGTGTGTTAAACTGCAATGAATATAATAATGTACAAGTCAAAAAGTATAATGTAGTTTTAGGAGGCTGCAGTGAGCTAGTGGAGCCTAATGGCAGTAGCTGCCCTTGTCTTTGTCCAGCCTGGTGCAGGTGTCTGCTGGAGAAGTAGGCTCTTGAAGAGGCAGAAGGATCAGTAAATTAATTGAATGGCAGGAGAGAAGCCTGATTAATGAAAGGAATCAGCTGGCATTTGGTGCTAAAGAAACAAGCAGGGCTCTGAACTGCCAGGGATTTTTATTGCTTTGAAATTTTCAGAAAGTAAGAAGCTTTGTCACATTATTAATTTCATTTCTATGTAGAAATTTGTTTTCCAATTTTACCCTTTTTTTCCCCTGAATCCATTGAATTAATTTTTTTTGTTCACTTCATGGTTCTTCTGTGTTACAGGAGGGAATTTTTTTCTTCATGATTTTCATTTTTCCCTGAATTAAGTTGCCATTTTTAAAGAGAGGAATTTTTTTCCATTTTAATCTTTAAGTGGGTCACACCACAAATAATTCTGTGATGCAGAGTTGTGAAACTGCTTTTGAGTCACATTAAAGCTTTTGTGTTCTGCAGACTTGATAGAACAAGTTAATAGTGAATTTTAAGAAAGATACTAGTGTTCAGTGGTGGGTGGGACATGCCACGTATGAGGTGAACATGCCTGTCCTTCAAGAAAACTTGTATGTATGAATTATGTTCCTCACAAAATTATCACAACACATCCAAACAGATCATTGATTGCTTTAGCTATTCAGTTTGTCAGTAGTTTTACTTCTTACCTGAGAGACTCTTGGTGTAATTCTTCTATTTGCATTTTAAAGTTACGTTGAAAGACATACTGAAAAGGTGTATGGAAGTATTTAGAGGATAGCAAAAATGCCTTAGACCTGGACTATACTCTTGAATTTTGCCAGTTGGTAGTGCCAGTAATTACCATTTACAACCACAGCCATTCTGGTAATGGCATGCTTTGCCATGGAAAGCCATGGTTATACTGAAGAGTTCATGCTGGGGCCCTGAAACACACTGAGGTGTGACTCCTGCTCTTTATTCATTTCATTTCCTTTGTGATAGGAAAGTTTTGCAGGTGAGCTTGTATTAATAAACTGTGCTACTTAAACACATATTTTGGATGAGAGGCTGTCGTGTTTCAATTTGTTTAACATATCAAAAAGAAAAGTAAAGAATTGCTTTGGTACAATACTGAAGCTCTGGAAAATTTTTTAATCTAGTGGGAAACCATCTATCCAGAATGAGGATATTGAAAGATGTAGTAGAACACAGCATATGAAAAATGTGCAAGAATGTTTTAATGAGGAATGTGCGTACTCAATTTAAATAATACACTGAAGGAAATGATGGATGCTGCCCTCGGTCAACTACACTTGTGCAATTAGAAGTGGTAAGGCCTTTCAGGAAGCTGTGCTGTAGCCAGAAATTAGCAGTGATGAGCTGGCAGCAGTATTCCAGATGCTTCACAGCGGCACATCTGCCCTGCCATGCTGCTGCTGTTGCGCGTGTCTGGGGCAGGGCTGCTCTGCTCACAAACCGCACTTAGAAAAAGTACAGGCAGGAACTTAGGTCTGCCTAAATACTCTGATAAGTGGTGAAATTTCGTAATCTTGTACAAGAGGGTTGAATAGCTAATAAGGTGCCTGCTTCTGGCTTTGAAGTACTCAAATTTATTTTTTTTTTTCCCAAGGAGCATGGTAGCTTGCATAAAAATGGTTCGTGGATCAAAGGCATGGCTGTCAGTCTTCCTTTGGGATGCTGGGCATGTCTGAGAGTGAGACAGTGCTTTTAAAAATGCATAATTTCTCGATGTGTTTCTGGTTTTATCGCTCTAACCAGACTTCACAGTGGTGAATTCTAGCTGAGCTAACAGCTGCTTGTAGCAATTATACCTGAAGAAAACTGATTTATGTTATTGTTTTCTATACTGGTTTAATGATCCCTGTTAATCCAAGAAGCATACAGCAAAAGAGTGGGTTCTGAGGGAAATCAGGTCTATCAAGACAAACATGAACTCACTGCGTTGTATTTTTTTAATAATAACATGCCCCTTTTTAGCAAGATGCAGCATATTTTGTCAGTAATAGACTGGTAAATTGTCAATTAAAAATCCACATACAGTGCAGTCCCGACTGTTTATTGTGAAACTAGGTATTTTGCCTTTGTAGACTCATTAGTTTATTTAAGTGTATTTGCTTAAGGCATTCTCCTGTGTGTTATTAGCACTGTGGAAGGTAATCGACACATGATATGGTTTCAGGATAGAGGTTGGCAGGTTCCCTCTACCTGGAGGAGGAGGCGAAGCGGGTGTGCCCTTCCCTCCTGACTGCCTCAGCCCTCTCCTCCTCCCTTCCGTGGGCTTGGTCTAGCTCACAGCTCAGGGTATTTTGTACTGGTTTGTCTTAAAAACCTTTCCGAAATTTTATTTTTATTTATTGTCTCTCGTGTTTGTTGGCTTTGTCTTCTGCCATTTTGGTTGGTTCAGTCAGCACACTGGGCACTCAGACAGATATTAGGCTCCTCAAAATAACTAATGGAAAAGCGACCTTGCCCCTCCAGTCTTGCTGTTGATTTGGCTCCAGCCTTACCATGAGGTGCTCTTATGGCAAGACTGGGAGATGAGGGAGCTGATTGACAACTACTTGGTGCTCA
>NW_008237174.1:3261001-3290158 GCF_000691975.1 Corvus brachyrhynchos | reverse complement strand
GTCCCTACACTATTCATTGTTTATTTTCCTTTTACGTGTCAGTTTTCTGGTAGCTTCATGAGTGGCTCAGCTCCTGGATGGGTCAGCTGGCCCTGGCATAAAACAAGGGGAAGGAGTGTGGTGCTGGGAGCAGAGGGGGAATGGGACCTCCCCATCAGCAGTGGCCAGCTCCAGGGTTGACTCTTCTGCTGTGGAGAACCTTACTGGTAATTATTTGGCCTTACTAAAATTATGTTGGTTTTGTTTGATCTGTAGCAGTTTCTGTCTTATGTGCACATTAAATAGATGTTACATGGGCTTTCTCACTAGGCTTGGGTTTTTTTAACATGTGCAGTTGCAGCCAGGAAATAGCTGAAGGGTTTTTTCCTTCTCTTTTCCTCGTTAGGAGCTTGCAAAAGCAGTCATCTTAAACTCTTGGTGTGTAAACAAGGCAGCAAGATGCATCTGAGGACTTAATATAGTACAATTAAATGGTGAGGGCCATAATAGAATAAGGATTGAGTTCACTGCACCTGTTTGTTTCACAAAATTGGGAATGTAGCGGTTTTGTACATTAGTTAAGTAGCATTTTGCATGGGGATAGATGGTGGTTTGCTTTCGGGAGCAGGAATATGTGTGAATACTTAAATGATGCTTTATTTATGGATTATACATAAATATATAGAGAAGAGAAAAAAAGTTTAAACTTTATGTTGTGGTAAATTCATGGTATGTCTAAAGTAGAAAGGTTTGAGTTTACCTTTGTGTCCTTGCTTATGCTGCTAGTATGCCTTTCAATTCATTTAATCTCTTTCCCTTCTTCCCTTTAAAAGTCTGTGCTGGTGAGACTGGTGCCAGTAATTCATTAATCTGTGGAGTAACTCTACACGTGTTAGTACAGTCAGGAGTGTAATTGTATTATTTCTTGTACCAATATTGTTCTGAAAATAGCAATGCATACATCTCACACTAACAAACACATACTTCCTACAACAGAAAAAACCACTTCTACTATTAAGTAATCAGGTTTTAAACAGTGGCACACACTTCTATTATAGAGGTAGCATATTTTCTGACCCTTCAAATAAAAAAAGCTCAGCTACATGAGAGACCATAGTCTGGGCTAGTGTATCTATTCTTTAGAGAATGTAAATTAATTAAAGGAAAGGAATTTGTTTATCTTGCTTCTGTATTCGTTCCTGTGGCTTTTTTTTTTTCTGCAGGAGGGTTGTCCTCACAGGGAAATGCTGTGTTTTTTTAACTCAGCAAACACTTTAAAATCTTACATATGGAATGCATTAGATTTCAATTGGACATTATTGATTGTGTGGTCAATCCAGCAAATAAAAAAATACAAAGCCTTATAGATAAGGCAAACAGCATGGATGCATGGTGCATTGACAGAGCTGGAAGTTATATACTATCTGAAACAGTAGGGCTACTATCTCTGGTTATCACAAAAGCCCAAATGTCCCAGTGTGCCTGGTGTGTCAGTGGAACTTAAATCTCTGGGTGTTTGGCTGTGTGCCATATTGTTGTTTGATGGTCCATTGGGATTGATAACATTACTTCAGATTTCTAATTGTGGCTGTGACCCCAGTGCTTTGAGGGCCTTAAATTTTGTTACCTTTGGCATGATGGAATATTGGTGAAATAAAATGCATGCCTGAGAAAGCCTGAGGTTTGTATAATATTGTTCATGGTCTCTTAACAAATGGATGAAGGTGAGGTCTCTGGGAAGGGAAGATAAAGCAAAGCAGCCCAGCAGAGCACAGAGCTGTCCGTGTGCTTGTTGCAATTTAACTCTTCAGGAATCCTATGATCCTTTGTTTAGCCACAATCAATGTTTTATCCTGAATTTGCAAGGCAACCAGGTGCTAGTATTGTGAATCAGTTATCATTTGACATGACGTAAGGCCTATTCTTACTTGCAGAAAATGTCATTTGATGTTGTTCCCTTTTTTTCTTGTGTTGCAGATGTGACTGGTGGCAGCTCTTTCCGATCCCACACAGATGTTGTCATTGTCTATTGTGCACAGAGGGCTGCTGGGGGTAGTTTTGCTGGGCTGAAAAAGGAACAGCCTATGTTCTCCTGCATGAAGTACAGCTTTGAGAGGCAAAGAACTGCTCCTGCCTTTTTTTTTTTTTTTGGCAGGATGTGACACAGGTTTTTTAGTAACAGAATTTTGCTTCAGGGTTTGTGGGATCTTCAGTCTTGAGGCCCCAGATGATGTTCCCAGCAGTGCCACTGCATTCCTTCCAGTAATAAAACTGTAATGGCATAAATAGTGTATTTATTCCGTTTTATATAATAAAAGAAGTACGTTGAAGCAAAATGTCACCTTCAGTAATCAAGGACGTAGATTTCCTTCTTAGTGGTGCTGACAATCATTCCTGATTTTTCTAAATTGCTTATGAGAGATTCATACTGGAATTTACCTGGATTGGGAGAAAATGTTTAATATAAATGTATGGTAGTGAGCTGTTACTAATTGATTATTTTCTACTAGATGTGCTAGTACATAGAGTGAAGCTTGTGTATGACTTGAGTATGCGTGTATGTGGATCTGATTTACCTGGAAGGTCTCATGAATAAATCAAAGCTATGGACTATTGTTAATTTAAAAAAAAAATTGAGCACTGTTTAGAGGCAAATCAAGTTTTGCAAACCTAGATGTTGGGCACACATGAGGACAGTGTTTATCATTATCCTGTGCTTCCATAGGTTGTGTGTTGTCCATGTAGTCTTTCAGACTTTAGCAGTAGCATAGTTCTGATCCAGAAAATGAGTGTGCAGAGCTGTTTTCTTTGGTTTGATTTATTTTCTTTGTATATTGCTGTCATACCAAATTTTGTGGTTCCATACGTTTTTGTTCTCTTACCTGTTTTGATTCCTAGTGGATTTGCTTCTGTTTGAATGGATAATCCAAGGAATTAAGACTGGCAATTTCTTGAGCCAGTCCTTCTCTGTTATATGGGTATAACAGTCTTCCAGAATGAATAGGCAGAGTAGTTGTTAAATACTATTATTATCAGTGATGATATGCAAACATGAAAGAATTCAGATTCGTTTTCAGGGCTCATCCTAATTTGGCAGAAGTAGTAATCAAAGGGAGAGATACAGAGAACATTTAAAATGTTGCTGTGATGCTTGAGGTATGTCATGTATGTTGTGGGGAAATTGTGCTTATTTTCACACTGTCTAGGAAAAAAAATCCTGTGTGAAAATACCATAATTTTCCTTAAATATTGTTTTAAATGCCATTGTATTTTCATTAAATAACAGTAAGTACTGGTGCTTTTCTTAATTGTAGGTTTCTGTTCCATTAGATGTGATAAAGTTTGAGGCATAAAATTCTCCTGTCTAAGGAATGACCTGTGAGCACTTTTTGATCTCTTTTTATCTCCTGCATTTGTAATTTCAGTGTTACAGCCCCTTCTTTGTGCAGATTGTGAATGAGCAATTACTGTAATGACACATACTACAAAATAAATGCCACAGAAAGTCCTTGTGATCTGTTAAAGATTGGAAATGGCTAGTGGAAGGTCTTGTTTCGACCTTCCTGGTGATACTCTTATCTGAAAGGAATCTAATTAAAAACTACCAACCTTATGCTTTTTATCGGATGGGTTAAGTCAGTTGCAGGCATGAAACAGAGAACGTATGATTTCTGTAACTGATTACCTGAAATTTCTATTTATGGAAATTTACTTGGCTAAAAATCCAAGTTCTTCTGTTCTTACCCTCTAAATTGTTGCACTTGGGCCAGCCAAGCTTATTTGTTTTAAAAATAAAAATAACTCAAAAATAGCATTACATTGGGATTTTTAATCCCTGATTAAAACTCTATTGAATAAGATCAGGAGTAACGTTTTGGAGTTCCTGGTGGATGAGCTGGTATTTTAATCAAGGAGCAAAGTGCATCGTGTCAAATAAGAAACTTTAACGTACTGGTTATAGTTGACTTGTTACTAACTAGGCAGGCATTGCAGGGAGATAGAAATTCAACTTTCAGGGTAATACCCCTTCTTTGGAGTGACAGTGCAGGCTCTGCTCTGCTCTGCCAGCTTCAGCTGTCTTTTGTGTCTAGCAGCAGTAGCACTGTCAGCATTTTTAATGGAGGATTTCCTGTTCTCTTCTGTCTAGATTAGAGTTGTAGAAGTATGCTTTATAGAATTCACTTGTAAGAAGGTTTTATTATTGTTTAAATGTCAGTGTATGTGTTTAGTAACAAAAGCTTCAGTACACTCACTCATTCCAGTAGTACTTTTGTATTTTGTACACAGAAGAGAGTATATATCTGTGCGTGTGTAAAAGTAAATACATGTAAATATACAGAAGAATAAATGTATTTGGATTCAAGAGACAGATTTAGGGAAGGGAAATTTCTCCTGTAAGACATGTTTTATCTTTTTAAGAAAGATACACATCAGGTGTTGGTTTTAATGCTTTCAAGTGCTGTGTATATCCCTGCTGGGTGACAAATTTTATTTCCCATAAAATGTGTGAGGGTGAGACTGTATTTCAGTATTACTACTGATGCAAAAATGCCAGGACATGCCAGGTGTTTTGACAGGAATAGGCTGCTGTCTGTAGCCTCGCCTGCTTCATGTTCGTAGTGCATGAAGGCGCAGACTTTGGGGTCTGCTTTGCATTTGCAAATTCATTATGGAATGAATCTGGGTAAAAGCACATACCTGGACAGTCTTTGCAGAGCCGCTGAGACATGAGGACCTGTGTGTCAAACACCTCATGTAAGACAGCATTTTGCTTGACAGTATTAATTGGAATAATTGATCCTTGTAAGTCTTGCCCATATGGGGCAAGTGGGCAGTATGTGGCTTTGGATGTAGTTAATGTACTCTTTAATTTGCTCCTGAAGCACAAGATGATGATCTTAATATGAGTTCTTAGATTCTGTATCTTGTGTTTTAAAAGAATTAAAAATACAAGAATTTAAGTTTGTCATGGCAAGCTCTAGTTCAGCTGTCAAGGATCATTATTCCATGTATGAATACCTTTCCTGCTCTATCTTGATCTTTGTTTGTGGTGTTGTACAGAGCTCAAGTGTCTATTTTTGATGTACTTTCTTTCTTCTTTTCCAGGTGAAGCAGGAGCCATAGAAGGAGTACCTTGTGGTTTGCAATCATGCCATTCCCCTTTGGCAAGTCCCACAAGTCTCCTGCAGACATAGTGAAAAACCTGAAGGAGAGCATGGCAGTGCTAGAAAAACAAGACATCTCTGACAAAAAGGCAGAAAAGGTACAGTTGTGATGTTCCAGTCGATAAACTGTATTTGAAAGTGGGGGGAAGGGGAATTTACAGCTGTTGAAACTGGATCAATTAGGAATTATTTTGGGGGTTTGTACCTTGATAAAGGGTAAGTTACGTACCTTTGAACAGCTGCGTGTCTTGTTGGTTGGTTGGCTTATGCCACTGGCAGCTGATAATGATATTTAAAATAATTTGATTTGGAACTGTAGGACATTGCATTCTTTTAATAGGCAGTTGTACAGTGTTCTGGTGCTTGTGACCACCGCAGTGCCTTCACTACTGCACAAGTAGTTCTGTCTCTACTTGTCCATGCAAGTCTTTACAGAGCAGAGTGTCTCTTACTGAAGCTGGAGAACTTTTTGTCTTCATGGATGTCAGCAGAGAATATATTTTGGCTTTCTTGCGTCTTCCTCAGCCCACAGTAAGATGTGAAAAGTTCCTGTGCTAGTGCAGTTTCCTTTAGATGGATGTCTTGCTACTTCAGGATCTGTACCTGTCCACAGTCATTGACTTCTCAACTGGCACTCTTGATTTTATAGCTTTACAGGAACTGACCTCAAAGTTCAGACTGTGTGCAGCTGCATCCCACCTAGTGAGTTGTGTGGCAGAGGTTTAGGTTAACACCCTCCTTGGAGCCTCTCCCGGCATTATTTAACTATTATTTATTTATTTATTTATTATTTATTTAACTAATATTTAACTATTTATTTAACTAATATTTATCTATTATTCTTGGCATCCACAGGATCCCATATGGGAGTTAGTCACAATCTTTTCATGTTCACATATACTTTTAAGCAGAGTGGGGGCAGCTCCTCTACACTGTTTCACCTAGATTTGGCACTACTACTTCTAAGGGTCTTAATGAAATTGCCATCTTAGTTCTGATTTTCTTTAATAATTAGCATCTTCTACCCCATTGCCACCATGTGGTATGTTCCAGGTGTCTTGCAGAGTACCACAGTACTTTCCTCTGATGCTTTTTCTCTCCTACTGGAGAGTAAAATGTTATGGTCTTTTATGCAGGCTTGTGTGAAGGTTGGAAGGATTTTCATTTGCTGCTGCTTTTCTTCTTTCTCTAAAAGAGACTTCTGTCAGGAGAGGAGGGCTAGGTGCATTCTGTAGAGTCTCTGATGAGACTTGGCACTGCCTCCTTTATCTTGGCCTCATTATTAGTTCCTGGAGATGTGGCTTGATCTTAAAATCCGTGCTCTTTTGTGTCATCTCTTTTTGCTTAGACCCCAATGGGGAACAGACCAGATCATCGCATTGTGTGTAGCTGTGTCCTGTAGCACATGCCTGTGTTCTTGATGCTGTAGCTGAAGGTTATGTACCATTTCTTCTTGCTGGCCTTTAGTCCCACACCTCCATCTTTTTGAAAGACCTCATTTATGTGAGTCTGCTGCTCTGACAAGAAATAATATGCTAAGCCTGTGGAGTGGTTTTTCCTGTATCATACAGAAAGTAACACATTGTGTTTGCAGGAGTACAAAGGCAGCCCACATTCACTAGTTTAAGTGTGAGGAGGGCTAAATCCTGACATTCAGGGGAATGAGCCTGGGTATGGTAGTGCTGTTCACTGTCATCCTTGCTGTTCACAAAGGCGACCAGCTGATGAATCTGAACATTCATAACACCAGTGTCCACAGCTCCATGCAGAGATTCATCCGGAATTGTTTGTTTCCATGGCAGGCCAAGACTTCAGGAAGGTGACTCCGGTTGTGACTATTTAGCCCAGGTGGTTTGCTGGTTTGATAGAGAAAGGTCTTCAATATCTTATGGACCAGTCCATCAGATCTTTGAGGGCTCTGATTGGACACCCTGAATTCATGCCTTCTTCCTGTCCAGTCTGTAGAAATGACTGGAGTGAATTTGGAGTTAAAAGACAGCAGGGGTCTGAGCAGTAAGGGTCTTAGAAAAGAAAAACATTTCTTCATGCCCATATGTCAGTATTTAGGAATCTTTTACTCTTTCATTATCCCTTTTATTATGATGATCCTTTCTGCGGTGTAACTTTTCAGCGTACTTTGGAGAAGAATTCTGTGCTGGTGGCAGGGTGAGTTCTGTGGCTAGCAGTGGAACAGAAATAGAAAAACTCACTGTACATAAAGCACAAAAATTGCTGCCTGGTACTAAAAGGAGAGAAGGATGCAAAAGTTGTTCTTATTTTCATTACTTGATTTTATTAGTGATTAGACTTGTATAAAATATGGTGTGTCTAATTTTGTCATTGTTGCTGTTTGATCCAGGGGTGTGCTTATGTAGCCTGTCACATATCTCAGTGCTTGGGCAGCATGCTACCTACTCAGTGTTGGTTACTGTTTGTGGTAAAGGTACCCATTGGGGTTAAGGGACTACCTACTTTTCTTACACTCTTGTTTCTTACAGTGCTGAGTTTGCTACTACATGGTGAATGCTCTTTAACAATTTTGTAGCACAGTTGGAAATACAGATTTATAAGAAAATTAGACAAGTTTTCCCTGGAAGTTATAAGTGTAATTAACTACCTTTGAACAGAATGCCTTTTTTTTTTTTTTTCAGTGCTTAAGCTGAAATTTAAAACTTTTAATGTTCTGTGAGAGGAAGCAAAAAATCGAAGGAGGTAATAAAGATTTTTAAATCTTGGACAGTGTGTGTTCCTGTCCATTCTTTATAATGAAAATGGAAGATATTCTTCAAAGTAAAAGATGTAGAACAATAGTAATGTCTTGTTCAATTATGAAACATTTTGTCCTGTCATACTGGAAAATTTGTTTTATAACCAAAAATCTGAAATTCAGGTGTATCCTAGTTACATGTTAATCTGCTTTTTGAGCTCTGTGATGAGTGGAGAAAAATTAACCAGGTAGTTCTCCAGGTCATTTGAAATGCACTTTAAGCACGTGGTGCTTGTTTAGGAGCTGTGACCCAGAGCGGCTGTGGGAGCTGGGCTGTGGCTCATTGCTCCCATCTGCCTCATGTGCCACAGCTCTGGTGCTTGCTGGCTGCAGTGCTGTGCTTAGCACAGAGGTCCTGGCTTGCTGTCTGTCAGTATTTTGGAAGGGAAATGAGATGTCAAGTGCTTTATAACTGAAAATGTGTTCATCATATATGCTGTTAGTTCTCCATTACTTGTGCTCTCTCAGAAAGGGGAGCTAAAGGGAAGGGGAAGGAAACCTTCCTTCCTGTAAGTGGGACCTACCCTTGATCTAGTCCATTAGTTAGTCTTTATTCACATCTCTTCCTCCTCTTTGGCTGATACCAGCGTTTTTTTCATACTACCAGTTCTCTTGGTGTGTGGCACACATTTATTGTCGTGCAGGTAAATATTTACTTGTGTAATCAAGTTGTTCTTTGCTACCCTCTGACCTTGGGTTAACCTGGTCACAGCAGCTCCCTTTGGGCTGTTGGGTGATTGTTGGAGCCCTGTTGTTATCCCAGGCAGATTGGCCCTTGCAGGTGTGGTTGGCCTCTCTCCTTTACATCACTGCTGCGTGTGATGGCAGCACACTGAGTAATGGGGCTGGACCATGAGCTGCTTTGGCTCAGTTGTCCCAGGTGGTGCTGTGCCATGTTGCCATAGGTCAGATTTCATTCAGGGAGTTAATGCTGTCATTTACAAAGCAGTAAAATCTTACATTTGTTATGCATGTGTGTACAATTAATCTGTGGTTGAAAGAAGGCTAAAGGTTAAGTAATCTGCCTGGCCTCCAGTGTGGGGCTGTTACTCAAGGGGTAAAGATGAAGCTTCTTCCAGAAGTAGCAGGTGAGAGGACATGCTGCTCCTCTAATTGAACTTGGCTCTTCTGTGCTGTCTCCATGCTAAATGTTTACTGGAAAATCATACAATCATTTTTGGCCTTTAAATGTACTACTGCACTGATGTAGTTACTAATACATTTATGGAATTGTCTGTTTTTGTAAGCATTTTGAAATCCGACCAGTTTAAATAGTTACTAAAATGATGCTTTTTACTTGTGATAGATACTGCTCTGGACTAGTAAAATTATTCACCCAGTACAGGCTCAAAGCTATATCTGGTTTATCTTTTTGATGGATGTTTTCATTAATAGTGCAGTTTCTGTAATTGCATTATCCATGTGTAGAGAACCCTCAGCCATTGGAATTCCATAGGCCTGGAGACTGCCAAGCTCATTGGAAGTGTGTCAGGACTGGCCATGTGTTCTTTATCTTCTACTGTTCATAAACCCCAGATAATCCAGCTGTACAACTCTAGATAGAGTATTTGGGGTTTGCACTGCTTACCATTTAAGGAAATATTAAATTTTAGAGTATTTCACTGATATTTCCAGAGACTGGAATGAACCATAGCTGTAAAGATGTGCAGCTATTCTGGTGTAACAGTCATATGTGTGACTTCATGGTGTCTGCTTTTATTTTTAAATAGTATCTTCCTGTCTTTCATAAACATAGAGAAGTAAGTACTTTCTTTATTTTCCTTGCTTTACATTTAACTTTTATAGTGTGGCTTGTCCTCAGATGGTATTGATTTTCTGGCACCATTGAATTTCAAATATGACTTGCCATGAAATTTTTCTCTAAAATTCAGGTTGTTCCTTCTCAGTGTTGAGAGCATATAAATACAGATGTTAATACTTATAAATTTTAACATACAAAATATATATCTAGAGACTATAAAATATATAGAGAGTATAGACATTCTGTATATATAAAATACACCTTGGTCATATATTGTACTGGGATGTATTTTATGTATTTATACATACGGTATCTGATTGTTCCACTTTTCATCATGGGTTTTTGGATGAACTTCACTGTGTATTTTGGTCTTTCTCTAGAGATTTTTTTCCCTTCCTAAAAGAAAGCAGTGCATTAGGCAATTATTTAGATCGCAGTATCCTAGAAAATCTTGCAAGTAATGCTATCCAACCTTCTCTTATCTTTCTTGATTTTATTTTTTTTTAGTAGCTTTTACTTGGCTCTTCGCACCAATATTTAATGTAGCATTATATTTTTGAGGGTAACTATCTAAATCCCATTCTGCATCTGAAATGGCAAAAATAGGCCTGCACATCTTGTATTTGGAATATGTTTGAGAGTTCATGGAATATACAAGAGTAGGGAGGTTCTAGAAATTTGTAGAAGTTTGTTTCTAGTCCTTTTGATACTGAATTTTCGAGTAGAAGAAATATAAGGATGTTGTATTTCATGAAAGTGTGGTGTATTGAAAGACCTTGGTTACTGATACAATAGTTGCAGAATACCTCATACTTCTATTTACAGAAGATACCCAGAAATGGTAGCTGGAGTGATGCAAGGCAAACTCTTTGATGGATTTGTAGAAGTTTGTTTCTAGTCCTTTTGATACTGAATTTTCGAGTAGAAGAAATATAAGGATGTTGTATTTCATGAAAGTGTGGTGTATTGAAAGACCTTGGTTACTGATACAATAGTTGCAGAATACCTCATACTTCTATTTACAGAAGATACCCAGAAATGGTAGCTGGAGTGATGCAAAGCAGACTCTTTGATGATACAGGTGGTCAGACACTGGTACAGGTTGCCTGGAGAGGTGGTGGAGTGTCCATCCATGGAACTGTTCGGAGCATGGCTGGCCATCAGCCTGGTCAGTTTGGCAAGACTGAGGCTGGCCCTGCCTCAAGCAGCTGGTTGCATCCTGATGGCCTCCTGAGGTACTAAGAAGCTGTTCTGCTTCTTAGGGATGTGGTTTAGTGGCAGACTTGAGCTTAAGGGTCTCTTCCAACCTCAATGATTCAGTGATTCCCACTGAAGCTTCATGCCATGCCAAGTTCCAGTGAAGCACATTCAGGTGGTCTTGCCAGTTTTGAAGAGCACTGAAGTCCTGCTGTCTGTTATTGAAGTTCCCAAGTTGTATGTTCGTGTTGGGGTAGAAGGCTTTTTGGTTTTTTAAAGCCCTCAGTGTTTGGAAACACTGCATTGTTTTCTGCCTCATTTGCAAGCATTCCATTACTGGTTTGTGTCTTGGGCTGGTGGTGAGGGAGAGCCCTAAAGTGCAGTTATTAAAGTTTTGGGTTTAGGAGGCTCGTTCTGTTTCCTGGGGTTTTGGTATGAGAAATTCTCCACTCACATTTTTAATTACAGGCATGCCCTCGATACTGCCATCGTTTTAGCTAAAATAGGCAGTTACTTAAACTTTTGCCTTTCTTCCTCTTTTCATCTTGCTTTCTACATTAGGGTGCAGGGACAGACTTTGCTTCCTCTTTCCTTGGTAGCCATGCATCAAACATATCTCTTCATATCTCCATGTCTGAGAGATGTTCCTGTTCTTCTCCTACTAAAGAGCTGTTTCTTCTGAATTTCAGAGAACAGTTGTGTGGTGTAATACTGCTCCAGTACGGTGAGCTGGTGTTCCCATTTCACGTTTTCAGGAGCTGGCGTGAATCTGAGTAGTCTTACTGAGCACCTGCTTCTTGCTGTCTTACTAACAGTGCACAGAAAATCCTTTGGAATTTCGATTGAGGAGGAGACAACTGGGACTAGGAACTGAAGTTAGCAGGAAGAGGGACGCAGCAGGGAGTGGAAAGTTGTGGAGGGGCTAAAAATGATATGGAGCCTCCTTAAAGGTCATGGAATTCTCCTTGCATACCTAGCAAAGCTGGAGTGGCTTTAGCTTGAATAGTGCATGGGTCATGCTGATCTTAAGCCTCTAGATAAAAAGCACAATGAGAAATCTTTTTGCATACCTTTTGTGAGACTGGCAATACTCAGAAAGAGATAATTTTTTCACTTTATTAATTTTCCGTGAGCTATCAATCATAAATACTTTGCATTAAAGTGTATGCATACTTTGTTGGCAGGTTCATCTAATTACTAAAATCCAGTGCACTTACAAACCATTCAGACTTTTTAGGCATGTGAAGAACCATTATAATTAAACCAGCTATTTATGACGATCATTTTTAGCATTTTGCCCCCAAGCTCAGTAAACATATATATTGAAAGGAGTAGTTCTTTTTTTGGTCCAATACAACTATGTTTTAAGATTCAGAAGTGGGTGTTTAGAAGTATTCTTGTTGATTTATATTTTTTTAGTTTTACTTGTGAGATAACTGTGTTTCCACTGCTAAGTGCTGCTCCAGCTCATCATGGCAACTTAGGAATTCCTCACAAGTAGACAAGTCAGACCTGTCTGTCTTCTGTAAGGTGGACTTCAAACAGGGAAGGATTTTAGATCTTTAGTAGTCTCCTGTGTCCTTTTGAGTGTACCTCTTTCTGGGTCTGTTGGCCAGGTTGTTCTTGTATACTGAGATAACCTGAAAAATGAAGTTGTTTCTCCTTGAGGTTTTGTTTGTTGGAAAGACTTCACCCACAGTAACTGGAATGGGAGCCTAGTATTTGGCAAAACCTGATGTGTGCAAAATCTACAGGAGGAATGAATTTGGTCTCTCTGAGCAGTTCACTAGGGACAGGCATGAGGCTCCATGTCACATTTTCCAGTCTGATCCTGTGTAACTGTTTTACAAAATGGAAATTTTATCAGGTTCTTTTAATTCTATTGCTGTTCTTTAGGGGATTTTTGAATGGGAAGTTAAAAGGCAGTAAAAAGGAAAAGATTTTTACCTTTGGTAACTAAATTGTGTATGTCTTGCCTCTGCTTTTTATTGTTTGGGTTTTTTTTTTAAATACCAGTCTCATAACAGTCTTATTTGCAGAAAGAATATCTATTGTTTTTTTTTAACAGATTGTCATTTCCTGATTATCCCCCCCCAATGGAAGTTTGCAGATGTTAAGAATAAAGGAGCGTGCAGTTAGAAAGACAAATGGCATTGTGCTCTAACTGTATTGTTTTCCCATTTTCTTTAGGCGACGGAGGAGGTCTCAAAAAACCTTGTTGCCATGAAAGAAATCTTGTATGGCACAAATGAAAAAGAACCCCAAACAGAAGCTGTGGCACAGCTTGCTCAGGAGCTGTACAACAGTGGTCTTCTTAGTACCCTAGTAGCTGACTTGCAGCTAATTGATTTTGAGGTAAGAAAGGAGGTTTGACATCTCTTACGTTCTGTATGTTAAAATAAACACATGTGAATTCCTACCACTTTAATTGATTAAGATGTTTCAGTCTTCAGCTTTTATTTTGTGGTTATGACAAATCCATTAGAAAGAGAACTCACTGTTCCAAACTGCGTAGAAGATTGAGCAACTATAGAATATGAAATCTGTCAATTTAGGCATATAAACAACACAAATTTGAAGTAGATAAATCTCTAATCTGGTAGTACAGTTCTGTTAAAATTATGGAATAATTCTTAATTGTTGTGTACACAGAAGGGTTAATCTCTTAGTAGTAATACCGTAGTGAACACAAACCTTAATACTACAAGATGTATTTATATGTTCATATGGCTACATCAAATTACTAGGAAAAGTAATAGAATTATTGTAACATTTATGAAGAAGTTCAAATATATAATTTAAAGCTGTTAGTTTTATTAATAGTCCAGTATTTCTCTCTCTTTTTAGAAACAAGTGATGCAACCTTTTTGCTTTTCCTCATCTTTTTCTCTGTTTATTAAAAAAACAAGCTGAAGTATTTATTGATCAATTCAAAATAGCTATACTTATTTATATTTGAAGGTATCGCTATACAAGCCTCTGTGGCATTTGTCACCACATCACATGGAATAATTTACCTTCCCAGCACCATAGTGAAAAATCCTATTTAGTTACAAGATGCTGCAGTACAATTGGATTTTTCTCTTTTCCCTGAGGTCTCAGAAGAAGCGTGTGGTTGTCTAGGAAAGGAGCCAAACCCCATGTATCTCACTCCACAGCCTCAACCATAAAGACCATTCCACTTAAGATTGCTTAAAAATGGGATTGTTCATAAACAAGTCGCTCACAATACAAACACAGGAGTTTAAAGTCCTATTGTAGTTTGACATTCCAAAAACAATGGCTTTCTTCCCTGTTCTTTCTTCTCTCCCTTCCACCCCACCCATAACTCCCTCTGACTTGTGTTTAATTGTAATACAGTGGTATTTTTTCCCTACCCACACAACTGTTTATACCATACATAAAACATTCAGGTTGTTAAATAAGCAAGGAGACCTGGGAAAGCTGAGAGGGAATGCTGAAATGTGATGGCCTTTAATTGCTGAAGAAAGGAAATCATGAAATGTCATCTGGATTTTGCTGACCTCTAGATTGATATCAGCCTGGTGTTTACTCAGCCCAGTTATTAGCAAAGGAAACCTTATCTCCTGGTAATGAAGAATGATAACGATTTGCACAGGCTTGCTCTCGTTAAGGAGGGCTATGCTTTTTATTCTAAGGGGACGTGGAAAGATTGTGAGTTGTTTCCTGCCTGTGGCTCTTCTGCTGCTTTGTTTCATGAGGATGTGATGGTTCCTCTTGGAAAGAGAACAAGTCATTCACTGCTTTCTAGGCTGGACCACGTCTGCTTTTTATGGATGGGAGCTGGCAGACTGTCCAGCTATTGTTGCTATCTAGAATTAATGTCAACACACCTGTGCTCCAGATGTGCTCCAGCTTCCCAGCTGTTACAAAGCCAGTCAGATGTTGCCTTTGATATCCCAAATGTCTGTGCGAATTTACTGCATTTGAAATTATTTTTCCATTACTGATGGAAATTCATATTTGATTTTCTGGTGATTTTTAAACTTGAAGAGTGGGTCTAGAATTTTTTCTTTCTGGTGTCCCACCACAGCTGGAGGTTATTCAGTGAGAAAGCTAAACTTTTTTTTCCTTTCAGTCTCACTTCTGAAGAAGGTTACCTTTTAGAACAGGAATAGACAGCTTGTTATTAGACAGGGACTGTTCATTGTGGCTCTTTATCTGTCTCAAATATACCTGAATCTGAAGTGCTATGGTAAAAACAACCCATAGAAAAGTAAGAAGTAAAAACTAGAAAAATAACAAATTTGATGTTTTAATGAAAAAAACTGCGATTGTCCAGCCCTTGCTATATGCCCAGGCCTGTTTAAAGTGTTGCCCTTCTCTGGAAGCTTGCTTTCCAGTAAAGCAGTCAACACAACCATCTCCTTACCAGTCTTAACACTTACCAGTTATCTCCTGCTGGTTTGCACTGAAAGAGATGGCATCCCTGGTGAAATTAGGTTTTATGTTCTGTTGTTTTGGAATTTTTTAAATGAAGAATAAAAACTCCCCAAAACCAAAACTGCCTTTTGCCAAGGGAAGCTGCATCCTTCTGCTGAGAAGAGAAGCACAGTGTCCCTCTCACCTCTGGCTGTCGTGACTGCTGGCACAGGGTCTGGGGCCTGTTTGCCATTGTTAGGCCATGAGGTCACTTGGCAAGACACCCCTGTGACAAAACCTCGCTGTGGGATTGCTGTGTGCCACTGGCAGCTCAGTGATGGGCATTAGAAGGAAATGCTGTTCTTGCTGGGGGATCCAAGGCAAACGCCGCGATCCAGCGCAGAACTGGCAGCGTTGGTGAATGGGAGTTGATGACTATATTATGTGGAGCTTGAGTAAAGCAATTTCTGCAAACACTGCTCTACTCATTTCAGAACAAAGAGTTCTGGTATTGCTTTGGGCTGGCTTTCAATGGAATTGTAATTGAGAAAACAAGCATTTACAAACAATCCCTTATATCCTGAAAACAACACTCCAACAAAACTGTCTGTGGTAATTCACAAACATGCCATTTGTAAAACTACAGTCCTCCTACGTTTTCATAAACATTTCGTTTTTTTCTCATGCAGTCTTTTGTACACTGATCAGAAAATGGAAAGAATTTTAAATAATTGATGTTGTTTTTAAAATTCTTGCTTGTTAAATACACCCTGCATTTAACTCAAAAGCTTCCTGGTGTTACTCAGGAGATTTACAGTACAGCTAGAGCTTGTCAAGAAACGTTATATATATATATAGGTTTGGTGTATAATGTTCAGGGAACCTGTAGGTGGAGTTGCTTAACAGGCCTTTATTTGCAGGTCCAAGCTTAGTACAAGTTGGCCTGGTCTTTTTCTGGAATAGATCTGATAACATATAATCCTGAAGGTGTCTTTGTGCAGTCCAGAATGGACAGCTAATTGCAGAAATCTGGCTTTTAAATGGTGTATGTGAATGACAGTGAAAAGTGCTTATGTTTATAATCAGCTTTTTGTTAGATGTCTGTACCAGTTTGTCATCTTCAGCTATGGTCTGACAGAAGAAATAAATAGGAGATGTGTATTTATTCAAAAAAGAACATTTCCAGTTCCTTTTACACTGTTTGGTGCTATGCTTGTGCATTTTTTTTGTGTACAATTTATGCTGAATTCCAGCATCCTGGTCTTACTTATACTTCTTTTGTGCATTGAAAAATGTGAGACTTCCATTTTAGGTCAGTGGATGATTTCTGTTTGTACTATTCATTTATTTATTTATTCCACTTTCATAAGTTGCAGTTCTAAGTTGGATGTTAACACTGCAGTTGGAAATGCTTTGCACACTCTTAATGTGTCCCTAGACAAGGGAGAGGATAATGGAATGTTGAAGAAACACACTTCCAGGCAAGAGCATGGTTAAAAACTGTTATGCTGTTAGCAAAAGCAAGTATCAAATAAGCCCAGGAGATTGATGCTACATAGAAATATGTGATGAAACATCAGCTGGCTTTACTGCTGAATGTAAATTACCCATGATCTGGCTGCAACGTGATGTAATATTTTGAGTGCTTTGGCATATTTGAAATGGGCATAAAGAAACAGAATACTGAATCCGTTCAAGATCAGAGTATGGAGGCTGACTGAACTGCAGAGCTCCCCCAGTACGACTGCATGAGGTGATGATAATGTTTAATTGTTAACTTGCCTGTGGACTTCAATATTATGTGTTTAACTGCCGATGTTTTTGACAGGGCAAGAAAGATGTTGCACAAATTTTCAACAACATTCTCAGAAGACAAATTGGTACAAGAACTCCCACAGTTGAATACATCTGCACTCAACAAAATATCTTATTCATGCTATTAAAAGGGTATGTGCACTGTGAAGCATAAGTATGCTTTTACGTGAAGTAAGGGGTTTTTTAAATGCATGGAGAAGCATTTAAAAGAAACTGAGTTCTGACATTTTGTTCTTCCTTTGCAATATGCTTGATTTTATTTTCTTTTTCTTTGGTTTTGGGGTCTGTAATTCCCCTAAGTAAAGGAAAATTTCAGTAATAGAACACGAACCATTTACTTTTGCATGAAATATAACTGAAAATTGAGAACTGTTAGTAATCTAAAATGCTCTCACAGCGCTAGTAAGATGTTTTCCTTTCAGTATACTATTTGAGCCTATTTAAACTATTCTCTTGTGAACTTTTTCATCAAGAGTTGAAGACTGTTCTTTTTCCTTTTAACAACAATAATTTCCAGTTTGCTGGCCTATCTTAGTATGGTCTTAGACTTCTTATTCATAGTGATTTATATTCCTGTATTGACACAAACACACCAATGCAAACCTGACCAGAAAAAGAACTATTTGTTGCATACTGTGCAGGCCAGAGAGCTGCTTCTTCCTCTCTTCTTGTAATAGCTGGTGTGCTGGATATTGAAGGGTCATGCCATACTGAGTATATGGCTGGGCATGTAGAGCTGCAGCTCTCAAACATGAAAGCAGAAAATAGTTGCTTGCATTTCTAATAATATTAATTAAGAAAGTTCTGAAAATTTCAATTTCACTGTCTTATTTTGGGACAGAAGAGCTCATCAAACATTAATAAACCATTTAAAAAAATACAGCCATTTATAGTTCTGGCTGCAGCTGCTGGGTAAGCTTGCTGTAGTTGAGGAGTACTTATTCCACCTACTGGGATACTAAAGGGTGTATGAAAGGGCCACTCCTCTCAGTGGGATACTTGCCTGTTGGTAGTAGCATTGAGATGGGGAGGATAATCAGGTGGGTTTTTAGCATATAAACAGGAAGCTTAAATGTGTTTTTCCTCTTACTTCATCCTAGTTCAGAGCAGTCATCAGAGGTGCTGACTGAGCTGCCAGTGCAGGGCACATTGGGCTATTTTATTTTAACATCTCCAGGTTTGCCTAATCCTGGCCATTTGCATATGCCACTGGAAAATGTATCATACAAGAAACTTTCTCTGTGGAGAAAGCAGGAGTCCCACATCTCTGTTTCGTGCTGACTCCAAAGTTTAGCACCAGAAGCAGTGTGGAATACTTACCTCAAATCATATGAGCATAAGTTCTACACTTGTCTGCCAGAGCAGCTGCTTTTCCCCCCCTGCATTACAGTCCTGAGTGACTGTAATTTCATTTAAATGGTAGAGGGACAAAAAAAAAATATATTAATTGTGGCATAATGCAAAAGAAATTATTGGTGCAGTGCTTCTTCAAAATAGTTTACAAAAGAAGGCAAAGATATTTGAGGTGCAGAGAGATAAAATTGCTTTTTCAGCATGTTTTCATTGGTAAGTGCTTGAATGAGGGCTGCAACACAGTGGTGCTCACTTTTAGTCTGTGTTGTCACTCTTCAGAGAGCTGTATTCTCAAAGGGGTTATTGAAACTCATATTTATAAGTCAGGATGTTTGATATGGGCATTTAGCAACTTATGTGTTACACCTGGTATCCAACTGAGACAAATTTATGTAAATTTACACTGTTGCATGAATTGCAACAAGTTCAGTAGATTTCAAATCTCCATGACAGGTTGAATGGGAGAGTATTGCAGGATTTAATAAAAATTATTTCATAAGGGAATGTTTTTGTAGGTTAGTGTAGTTAATGCTCACTATGCACAATGATACTTTTCTCCTGAAATTTTGGGGAATTTCAATTAGCTTCCAGTGGTATAAGAGGGAGGATTCTGGAGGTGTGTGGCAGGAAGGCAAGTGAGAGACCGTGACTGCTCCAGAAGCTGGAACCCCATGATGTGCAGAGCAACCAATGATGCTGAAAAATGGTTTAATGAAAGAAGAGATCTGAATTTATGTCCAGTATTATTAACCCCTCATGCTCATATGTAAAGTTTTATGTAAATTGCTGTCATATTTAAGTGAGCAGCTTTCAAGACAAAGCATTTACTGCTTTTCCAGATGTCTGCAATCCCAGAAATATGGAACAAGAAAACTGATGTTGAAAACAAAGAAAGTATTTTTATTTAGTCTTGTTTCCCAGTTCATGAAAACCATTTGAATTGGCTGTAATTGTAACTGGCAGCTGTTTCAATAGTATTTTGTAGAAATATTTAAATATGTCGTTTAGTGCAGGAATGAGTACCTCTAATTTTTATGGGTTTGTTTACTTGATAGTACTGAACACTGTAATTAGCAATGTGGTGCTGCAGTGCTAACTTGTGAAAGTTTATAAATTTATAAATAATCTTTGTTGGTTTTTTTAATAGGTACGAATCTCCGGAAATTGCTCTAAATTGTGGGATAATGCTTAGAGAATGCATCAGGCATGAACCACTAGCTAAAATCATCTTGTGGTCAGAACAATTCTACGATTTCTTCAGATACGTGGAAATGTCAACGTTTGACATTGCTTCGGATGCATTTGCCACATTCAAGGTAATTTCCTCACAACCTTGGAATTGTTACTTCTGTAGTTCTCTGCTTTGTGAACCCAATGTTGTGTGTGATGTTCTTGGCAAAACAAGCCTTGGGAGAGGGCAAGAAAATAGGTGTGATGCAGATGGGTAAGCTGGACACCGTTCTTCCTTATTTCTCAGAGTGTAAGACATACCTGTTAATACATATAGTATATCTGCTCCCCAAAATTTTGTTCTAGAGAGTAAGCTGTATCGTGCATTACCTGAATGCATGTGTACTCCCATGCCAGGGGCTTTAAATATGTGTCTGCAACTTCTCCCGTGTTCCTCCTGAGGACGCTTGATGCTGTTGCTTTGTTTGGGGAAACTTTTGTGGCCCTAAACCAATCAGTTATACTGAGACAATAAGCATAATATTAATCAATATTAAACGGGGGGTCTTAGCCTTGGTTGTGTGTAGTTGTGTGCAGAGCATAGCCTTGATCCATAAGTAGCACTCTTCATTGAGAATTTCACAGGCTTTTTATCTGTGCATTAAAGTAATGCATCACAGATCTTTCCTAAGTGATGCCAAGATCCTTAGCAGTGTCCACGTAATTGCATTCATGTCCTAAATTAGTGTGTTTAATGAAATAGCAGAATTTTGGATTGCATGTCTTATGTGTATGAGAATGTCTACGTACTGTTTAAATCTTTTTAGTGACAATACTGGGTATGTGCTTTTTTACAGGATTTGCTTACAAGACACAAGTTGTTAAGTGCAGAATTTTTGGAACAACATTACGATAGGGTGAGCAGACGTGTTTTCATATTTAGAGCTTTCTGGTGCTGTGTGTCTTATTTGAAGAAATCGGTGGTTTTATTCCTTGTTCAGCTCTGGTTTGGGGAATTTCCATGCAATAGTAAATCAGCTGAGCTTAGGGTAGATCAGGGGAAGCGAAGCCAGCAGGAAGGGGGGGCTGGGGGAGCCAGGCCTGGCTTCTCTGGCAGGGGGAGCCCGTGCCGTGCTTTCCAGGCTATCCCGGGAATCCGGGAATGGGGGAACAGTGCCCAGTGCAGGAGCTGGCACAGAACGGCCTGCTAGGGAGGCACCTTAAACATCCCCTCGCTCCAACCCCCCTGCCATGGGCACCGACACCACATTGCTCAGAGCTCCATCCAGCCTGGCCTTGCACACTTCCAGGGATGGGGCATCCACAGCTTCTCCGAGCAACCTATTTCTATTACAGTTTAAGAAATAATGAGGAAACGCCTTCCACTACACTGTAGTCTAAACATTAAAGGCTCTTAGAAGAGTAGATATGTATTTTTTAAAGTGTATGCAGTGTTTATCAGTAGGGACTTCCAGGAATCTAAGGAGATTTCAGATTTCATTTGTTTTTGTTAGGGATTTGCATCTCCTCCACTTTGTTGCAATACTTTGGAAGAAGATGCCTATGACACTGGAAAAAGTCCTAACCCTTCTCTTTATTCTGTGTTTAGTTCTTCAGTGAATATGAGAAGTTACTTCATTCAGAAAATTACGTGACAAAGAGACAGTCACTTAAGGTAAGGCAATTTTATTATCTTCTTAAATGCAAAGCTAGAGATTCCCTTTAATTTCAAGGTGAGTTAACTTTATTTGAAATGGCTTCTATAAGAGCCTTGAATAGTGTTTATTTTAATTCTCCATACATTTTAATTCTTGAGATCAGCTACTTTTTTTTAGTCCAGTTCTTACATTATTTAGTGTCTAGCACAGACCAAACTAATTTCTCTCCCTATGAAGAAATGCCTCCTCAAGTTTCTTAATTTTTGTTGTTTTTTCCTTCAACAAGTCTGGTTACATTTAAATAATCTAACAAAGATTCACATGGTGTGCCTAGAGCAATACTAATCTTATATTCAAGTAGGTAAGAAGTAGTGAACATAAATGTAATACAGAGCTTGCAGCAAAGGTGATCCTTGTGGGGAAAATCCTTTTAAACCCTTTAGGATAAAGAAGGTAGCAAAAGAAGTGCAGTGTTTCTCATTTGATGTGCTAACCTGTTTTTTGGGTTTTTGTTTGTATTTTTTTTTAAGGCATTCTTTCTATGCTGAATAACTTCTGTATAAATGAAAAAAATAATGAAGTCATGGGGGAAAAAATGAAAGACTTATCTTTCCAATTCATAACAAGGGGGAACAAGTGTGATTTTTTTACTTTCTGAGGAAAAGGAGAAACTGTGTCATTGAAGTAAGGGGAAAATGCACCCTACACTTTGAAATTTGGGGCACTTAGTTCTGTTGTTACTCTGTTTACTGACCCCTGTTACTGTATTCACAGACCACCACACCATTTCAGGGGGTTGGAAAGCATTTGTAAGTAAGCTGATTCTTATGTCCAGTGTTAGTAATTTTTTCATTTGGGCTTGTTTTCTGCCTTCAGCTTCTTGGTGAATTGTTACTGGACAGACACAACTTCACAATTATGACGAAGTACATCAGTAAACCTGAAAATCTCAAACTAATGATGAACCTTCTACGAGACAAGAGTCGTAACATTCAGTTTGAGGCCTTCCATGTGTTCAAGGTATGTTAAAAACCCCCACCATGAAACAGAAAGAATCCAACCAGAAGTTGTTTAATTGAGTAAACTACTTAGCTGAGCCTAAATGGAGCTTATCTTAATGTCTGCTAAGTGATTAAATAAAGGGAGCACTAATGTTTGCTTTATTATGATCCATCTTTACAGATATCTATCTTGGTTATCTTTTGAAAATAGTTTAGAAACCACTTAGGGATTTCCGTGTGATTGACAGAGTAATCTCCTTTAGAAAATTTTGGAATTAAATGCAGTAAGATAAGGAGGAATGCATGATTCCATGTAGAATCATGGAGCATCCTGGAGTTTGAAAGTGGTTTTATCACACTGCATGATCTCTGAAGGATAGCAGTATTTTAGTCAGGTCACCTGAATTGTAATTTGAACATAACAGATGTCTTCTGACTTCGCAGCAGACAGGCAGCTAGGAGTTATAACTTGAGGTCTAAAACTTTGCAGTGAACTGTGAGATACCCATCAGATGCTGCATATGATATGAAAACATGCATTTGCTGTAGAATTTAACCATAAAGTGTCTTCAGTGGTTTCTGCAGAGGCTGTTGTGGCTGGTCACCTCCCACAGACTAAATTTACTTTGGTACTTAGGTTCAGCTTACGTCCTGATACCAAAAAAAAACCAAAACCAAAACAAAAACCTTGGATTTACTCCATTATTTTTTTCTGTGGGATACTGGAATAATTAAAACATAATTTTAAGTTACCATCATCAGTATTTTCTTAGATAATGTTTTTTAACTTAACCTTCTGTTTCTCACAGTTGTGCTCAATGCCTTTTATTTTCTTGCAGGTGTTTGTAGCCAATCCTAACAAGACACAGCCTATATTAGACATCCTTCTAAAGAACCAGACCAAACTTATTGAGTTCCTCAGCAAGTTTCAGAATGACAGGACCGAGGATGAACAATTTAATGATGAGAAGACCTATTTAGTTAAACAGATCAGGGATTTGAAGAGACCAGCACAGCAAGAAGCTTAAACTCCAATAAACCTTTAAAATATTAAACCCAAATTCAGCATTTGCTGTTAGATATTCAGCATCAGGCACTCTTATCGATTCATGAGGAACATTACTGCTAATCTGCTGTTCAGTGAACGGTTTTTGTTTTTCTCTTTTCATTTTTAGTCCAAGTTGAGAAACATAGCTGCTGCTTTCTTGCACAATGTGGACTTTCTTGATATTTGTGTCATTTCAGAATTCAAAGACACTGCTTGTTTTAGGAGTCCTGAAAAGAAAGATTCTAGGTTCGTGAAAGCAAACATATAGATACTAGTTTGGTCTAGGAGAGAAGGTATTAATGTAGTTAAGTAACAGGTTGCATGCTTGCAAATCTGAATAAATCTGTATGTTTGCACTTACCTTGTTTGAGATAATGAGCACAATGTGACCTGTGCATACCTGGCACCATAGTATAAGATTATATGCCTTGATTAAAAAAAAAAAAATGTGCAGTGCTTTATTTGTAATCAAAGGGGAAATGTATCTAAGATGTGAGCTTATTGGGATAAACAGTTGTCTTGCAAATAAACTGATATTGAAACTTAGCAACTTTTAAAAGAGTGAAATCTCAAGGTTCATAAGGAAAATGTATATATGCCTTTCACTGCTTTATAGAATTTTTTTTTGACATGATTTGATTTTTCTGAGACTTGACTTGTAAACTTGGAAATATGTTCTAAGGGGTTTTGTTAATTTTACTTTAAAGGTATTTCAGACAGTAGACCTAGCAGTGACATTTTGCATTTCATTTCAACAATGCTTGCTGGTTTCTTTTGTATATAACTCCTAGGCTGCTCATTTCTTTAAAATATGATTTAATTTGTACAGCAGAGGAATGTTATTGTATTAGTCTGTAACTATTACCTAATATTGAGTTTTGCAAAATGAATGCTCATGTAATTGAATACTTCAGATCACATGGAAATGCTGATTTAACAATCTTAAGTACTGCAGCATTTAAAAGGAAACAAAAACCCAAACCCAAACAAATTCTTTGTATTCACTTATCTAATGGGGTGCCATCAATTAGGGTAGGCTGAAACAGAGAACTGGAACCCTTTCTACTACGTTCTTACCAGATAATATTGGCCTTATTTAATTAAACTAGCATTGTGCTCACCAGCTTTGCAAATGGCAAGGATTATGCTAAATTAATATCGATTCCTCTGACTTCTGGGGAGCCTGCAGTGCGTCATTTCTTACAGTAAATAACTCAGTACAATAGTTGTGTTAAGTGAATGATTTAATTCCCTCCAACCTCAAGAAACAATTTCATAGGTGTCCTAGGATAACAAAATGACTTAATTTTTTGTTGATTGTGTTCTTTAATGCTGCAAACTATCAGTATTTATAAAAAGAGAAAACCCAACTGATTTTGCACCATGTTTTTGTTACTGTGACCATACAAAAGGAATCTGCTAAATATAGCTAAATGATGTTATTGAAATTGTATCTATCCATCATATAGTAACGCTAAGATCACAGCCAAGCAAAATCTCATGGATTGGGGTCTGAAAGTTCCAATTCTGCATGACTGAATGATTGCGAATGCTACAGAAAATGTTTGTTGCTTCCTGTCCTCTTCCCATTTGAAATATTTCGCAATCAGTGATGTTTAAGCTGATTTGAAAGCCTTCACAAGGGAAGTCCGAGAGCGCCAGAAAATTGAGTGTTTTCACTCTGTTATTTAAAACTGCTCTTAACATTAGAATTGGTCTTTTAAAGGTTCTGAACATGTCCTTTGCAAACAGAATCATTTTGCTTACAGGAAAGAAAATAGCTTACACTTCCCAGAGATCCCAGGCAGAAGTGGCACTGAGGTGGTGTTGTAGTTCAGTACTAACAGTCTGTTATATTTTGGTTTATCATAGCTGAGTGGAGGAAAACGTTATTTGCCAAGTTACTCACCATAACAAGTAAGGCTTCCTCTTTAGAAAGACGTAGATGTGCTAAAGATTTCTATGTGTAAAGAAGTGAAAACATTTGGACTGGCATAGAGGTTACTCTATATTAGGCCTTGGAATCAATGGCTATGGTGACTTTTTTAATATGTGGAAACATTTAAATGTTGGCTTTCGAAAAGAAGTTGTATTTAAATTAAAGCTCCTTTGATGTGCTGTTCATATTAAAAAACTTGTTCTGGAAGTGGTTTCTTATCTGCTTGAAGGCTTAAGGGTGTTACTAAAACATATTTAAATGCAAGCGGTTTTTTGTTTGGCTTTTTTCTTTTTTTTTTTTCTTTTTCTTTTTTTTTTTTTTAACTAAGAGATGTATACAATTGTAATTCTATTTCCATGGTAGCATTTCATTTCTCCTGAGGAAAATGCGTTTCGTATCCAAAAAAATCTGGCTGGCCCCATAATTTAAATTAAAATAAAATTTTGAAGAAAAATGTGTGTTCTTTACTGTGTTACTGAAGAGGATCAGTTTCTTGTGGATGTGTATCAGGTCTCCCTTATTGCCTTCGAGTGGTTCAGCTTTCTCCCTTTTAAATATGAAATCATTTTAAATCATGAAAAACTCTGGCTTGCACAAACATTTTTAAAGCATTAAGACAAAGCGCTGTATTAGAGCTGCAATCAATTTTAATTAATTGTTGGTAGCCTCCCTTGCCTCTTTGTATTATTATTGCTGATTGTATTTCTTTTTGGCATGACCAAGGGCAAAGAGAGGAGATGCTATTTCCTGCGTCATGGCTGGAGACAGGACCTGATAGGGTTAGTTGATAAATTTTTGGCCCTTCACTTCTCTCTAATTGTCAGGAGCTGAGAGTGTCTGTAATTGGTCACCCTTTCCTTAGGCTGTGCTGTTGTCTCCTCGCTGCCTCTGGAGCTGCTGTCACAGGTAACACCCCAGGTTATGCAGTGTGGCAAACATCAGGAGAGTGTTACGTTTTAAACAACGTTCAGGAGCTTTTGATGCAGATTCTGCAGATGGTTTTGTTCAGCAAAATTACTGAACAAAAAGTTTCCCTTCAGGAACATAATTACTTTGCAGACAGAAGTATTTGGTCTTTGATAACCCCCAGTAGAGACCACACCTGTTTGACCCTCTGTGGAAAATGTTGGCATTTCTCTTCCTCACTGACAGGAAGATCACAGATTACAGGGGGAAGGAGTAATTTATACTGGTGGTCAGACAAATGGCAAATTTCAATTGAGTGCACAAGTCAGGCACTTGACAAGGTGTTTGAAACACCCTTGTGGTAGGAAGCACACGAAATGCAAGGAGATATTGCCCTGACTTCTTAAAATTTGCTTTCCCCACAGAGCTGATCAGCAGGACCTGCCTTCTGAGCTGCCATCTCTAGGAACCCCAGCAGGAGTTGTCCTTGAAGTTGTGGGATCAGGTTGTGGACAAAGCTGCTTTCAGTAAGTCTCCCTCTGTGGCCTGCCAAGTCATTCCCAGCAGGCAACTTCATCAGATTTCATTTTGCTGCTTCCCTTTTTTTCCCCCCTATTTGTTTCAGACTTTTGCTGGCTGCTGTATTGAATTATTTCCCTGTCTGTGCTGCTTTTCCTCCTATGGCTGTTGATTGGTGCCATCTCTTTGGGTGCAGTGCGTTTATTTTCTGTCACCTTTGTGGTTATTTCTCATGGTACATCTGTATTCCTTTCTTCAGAGGTTTTGGCCTTTGTAAGGCAGTTTTAAGTGCTGTTTCTTTTAGCTTTCCAGCATATTGCAATTCCAGGTGATGGTTAGTATCATAGTGAGGAAAATGTTACCCTGTTCTTTTACGTGTTACCTCTTTAAATCAGAGTTCAGCTTAATCTGAGCACACTGAACTTGTGAAGAGTTGTTTCTGGTATATGACACCTACATTTACAAGTGTACCAGGGCAGATCCAGTTTAAATCCCATGTGACTAGAAGCAGGTCAAAACATCCAAAAAATCACAACATGGAAAAAAGTTAAAAGGAGGGAGCAGTGGTATGCATCAATAGATTGCATTATTTGAAGGAAATTGGCTGTTTCATGAGAGAAGAAAGATGGAGAGAGACTACTTGCAAGAGCATGAAGTGACAAGACAAAGGGGAATAGCTTTAAACTGAAAGAGAGCAGGTTTGGATTAGATAGTAGGAAGAAATTTTTTACTGTAAGGGTGGTGAGGCACTGGAACAGGTTGTCCAGAGAAGTTGTGGATACTCCATCCCTGGATGGAGCCCTGAGCAACCTGGACTAGTGGAAGGTGCCCCTGCCCATGTGGGGGGCTGGAAGGAGATGATCTTAAACGTCGCTTCCAACCCAAACCATTCTATGATCCTGTGTTCTGCTTCCTATTTTAAAATATCTGTTGATGCTCCTCTATTTAAAAAAAGCTAGCACAAAACACTAAGTTATACAGCCAACATAGATTTTTGGTGAGTGTATTGTGTTCACAACAAAAAATAAAGGCAAGCTCTGTTCTAGAGGGCTCCTACTGGAGCTTCTGATTTGCACAAGTAAGGATGTTTTGTTTCCTTGCTCAGAAATGCCCTGGCCAGAACTGACATTTTCCATAAAGGGACCCTTCAGGCTAAAGGTTTTCCACTGCAGCAGAGTTTTCCAGCTGTGTTGGGGGGGGGGGGGGCTGTGTGATTCCAGTGTGCAGAATTATGTCCACCAAGGGAGAGTGTCACACGGCTGGAAGTGACACCACCTGGCTGGCATGGGCCTTAGGTGTTCCTGTTGTTGGCAACACTACAGAATTTACCAAGAGGGCATGTTTGGAATGAAGGAAGATAAACAGTGTGCGGTAATATAAAGATACAATTTAGATATGTTTTAGTGGGAGAGGATCTGTTTGGAAAAAGCAAGGTAAATTGCTGCAGTTGTCTGTTCTCCTTGCCTAAAATTAAAACATCAGTAGGTGTTTTTCCATTTCTTCCCTAGCAAATTCCTTGTACTGGGCTGTCATGGAGGATCCATTAGGAGTTGTTCTTTCTTCTTCTTGTGGCAGCCCTTGGGAATGTGCCTCACATCCCACCAAGGAGAAACTCAGGGTAATAAGAATGTGAGTGTTGCTTAACAAGGTTCTACTATTAAAAGATGTTGACCTGAATTTAATATGCTTAGTGTTATTCAGAGACTTGAAGGAAGGATTAAGTTTGCATTTATCTGAGCATAAAACAAGAATAAAAGCTCTATAGGTTTCTTAGGTCTGTTTTAAATTTAAGAATATTGTATATTGTAACATTAATAAATAAGCCTTTGTAACTATAATGCAGGGCATTTAAATAAGGCATGCGTATGTGTTGAACGGTGTTTAAACAACTGAGGTGTGAGGCAGCCAAGCTTTTGGCCTCAGGTCTTTAACAGCATCTCCAGATTGTATGGAATGAAAAGTGTCAGTTTGAGAAATCAGACTGTAATTCAGGTTTCTGGGCATCTAGACACATTGAGAAACATAGTCTGGAGAGACTAAAAGGTGCACAGGTTCACCTGGCTATAAAACATCAGATTGCAGCTGCTGAATTTCCTCACTCTGGAATTACAGAGTGCTGGCTCATGCCAGCTAATATCCAAATTACATGGAAACAGCTTTTAAGGATTCAGAGTAATGCTACTTTTTTAAAAACATGCTTTTCCCTAGAAATTGCATCTTAAAGAAGTAGGAGAACAATCCTACTCTCACAAACCCAGTGTATGGGCAGAGCAGGGTTTTTATGTTCCTTCAGGCTGTTAGAGCAGCAGGGAAATCCTTTGCACTGAAGTTGGTCATGCTGCACATGCTGCATGTTTGAGGAGCCCTTACAACACGCAGAACTGCAGGTTAGGGCTCAGTCTTGGCTGTGAGTCATATCGGAGCGATGTTCTAGAAGGAAAAAAAGCACAGATAAAGCAAACATAGCAGGAATAGTTACAGACCAATGGAAGAGG
>NW_008237174.1:3243222-3260990 GCF_000691975.1 Corvus brachyrhynchos | reverse complement strand
GAGCGTGAGAGGAGTTCACTGGAGCTTGTGAATAGCTTGAAAATATTTATTGTGTAATTTAAAAGGTGATTTTTCTTGCCATACTAGGTTGTAGGCCATCAGAATGCAATATATGTAATATGCTACACACTATACAGACAGGCTTGGAATTTTGGCTTCGGTTTATCTAATATAAAAACCACGTACTTGACAAGGACCAAAGGGTGAAAAAGCTATGATGGGCAGATGCTGAAAGTGTTCTTGCTTCTTGGTGTTATTTGGGAAGCAGGAACCCAGCTCTCACATTTCTAGTGCCAGTCTTTCTCTTGTGTGTTCACCAAGTTTGGGTGAAACCTGCAGGTGGAAGGCGAGAGACATAGTGACAAAAATGAAAATATTAAAATACTACACAAGTCATTCTTTACTGCTGCTTTGCAATTTTAAAAGGTTTTCCCTTTATGTCTTTGATACAAGAATAACCTGAAAGCTATTATTGGTATACTTTAAATTTTTGTGCAGAAACTTTTAAGTGAACATTAAGTTATGAGTTATTCCTTTTAGCTGAGTTTCTTCTGAGCAATGCTTTTTCTTTCAGCCTTGACTGGTGTAAATTAAAAATTTCCCTTGACTGCACATGGCAGGTTGGTAATTAGTAACACATGACTGCAGTGCACAGTTGGTGTCACGTTCATGGGGTGCTCTGGTGTAAGGTTCATATGGGAAAATTCGGGTAGGCTAAATTCATGCCTATGGTGACTTATTGTCAATTTTAGACATCCCAGTTTCAAAAATAAAGTCTTTCTTATTTTACTAATAAAGGTGTGCAAAACCTATGAATTGATAATGATGGCATTGGTATGTTGCCTGGTGGTTCTTCATGATGAGCAGTAAACAGTAGTCTAGTTTTGAAAAATACCTGTCAGGCAGGCAGGTAACAGCCAAGGTGACACATTATTGTGTGGCCTGTGGTTTTGGTTCATTCCCACCAGCTGTGGAGGCTCTTTGCCAGCTCCCAGGAGGAGAATGTTGGCTCTGCTGCTGGTCCAGCTGCCCCTTGCTGGGGAGGCAGCTTTCTGCAGCCTCCTGGCTGACCTGATGGCTCTTGCCTCATCCTCAGACTACTTCTACTTTAGCTTAAAGCCTTCAGGAAAAAGAGCATGAAGCAGGATAGGGCAGTGAAGCAAAGGTTCAGAAAAGATGCAGTTCTGCAGCAGAGCTGTCAGTGACACAGCAGTGCAGTGAACAGCAGCTCTGTGTTACCTGTCTTTGACTCAGGTAACCGTGTGTGCTCAGCCTCATGAGCTGTTCCTACTCTGGGGATGTAAGATGGTTTAAATCCTCTTTATCTCTTTTTGTTGCTCCCACTCCTTACTTCTGAACTTCCAAGTCCATAAAGGATATTTTCTGCACTTCTGTTTTCTGTTAGCTAATCTCTCTCTTATTGAGTCTGATTCTACACTTTAAAAATCCCAATCCTCTTGGCAAATCATGTCTTTTACTCTTGCCTTTCCCCTCTGATTTCTGTCAGTTGCCTTTTCAGCTCATTTCCAAGGGGCTCTGTATTTTTGGGGAAATATTCTGTAATTGCATGTAAGAAGTGCAGTCATTTGTCTGATCATTTTTTTCTCCAGGTGTAGAGTTTATCATCGAGTATCACTGCTGCAGGTAATGTGATTTCCTATAGGAAATGCTACTTGTATATTATTAGTAAATAGAGAATAGGCAGAGTGCGAGTAGGTCACAGGTACTGCACGTACAGGGCTCAGCACTGTGTCTGGCACATGAGGATGTTGCTGGGGATGCGGAGAGGGATGCGAGCAGCAGTAGCACAGTTTGGCCAGAGTGACCCTTGCTTTGAGAGGCTACAGGTTTGGTGTGTGTGGGTTGGTGGCCAGACATTGTTGGGAAGCCAGGTGCTCTCAACACCCACACACAGCTGTGTGGGGCATTCAGTACCTGGAGCTGATAACAGATTTATAAAGCAGCCAGTGCTTTAGAAACCTCTGTTTTCAAAATGCTGTTTGTGTGAACATTTAGCTTTGAGTTTCTGGTGTCAGGGATGGGCTCTGTCAGTGAGTGAGATTTGCAATCTTTCCCGTTCCTTCTGGGCTGCAGGTGGGTGGTTGGGACAGTCTCCCCCTGACCTCAGGCTAGCTGGCAGGGTCAGACACTGCCAGTGTCACCCTGTGACTGCACTGAATCCTCTGCATGCAGCAGAGGAGATCAGATCTTTGATTTCCTATTCTCTCAGTCCATTAGTTCCAAAAAGACTTTCTGCTGCAGCTGTTTGACGCGCTGTGCTGCCAGGAGGGACAGGTGTAAGAGTGACCTCTGCCCCTCGTTCCCATGTTCAGACTGACCCTTGCCATTTCCATGCAGCACCAGTACATCAGCCACACCCTGCTTCCCTCCAGTGCTGTCTGCCTGATTGATTAACACTCTTAGGGAGAGAAAAGGCAATTGCAAATCCAACAGTGTTGGAGTTGGTACAACAGAGGGACAAAATGAGCCTCAAAAGTTACCCAAACAACAGCTTCATGGCCTGACACAAAGCCTGTTCCCAGGACTGGCCTGCAGCCTCTCCTGGAGAGCACTGGGGGATGATAGCTGTGTCACTGTTATCTGCTGCTTGATTGAAACTGGATTTTGTGCCAACACGTCCATACCTCTCCTGCCTTACCCTCTGGCAGTTTAGAGCTGTCTGAAGACTGCTGGAAATAAGTGCTGCCTGGAACATTCTGCTTCCTTCAGGTCCTTCCTGTAGCTGCCGAACTTCCGGACATGTACAGAGCACTGGGGGATGATAGCTGTGTCACTGTTATCTGCTGCTTGATTGAAACTGGATTTTGTGCCAACACGTCCATACCTCTCCTGCCTTACCCTCTGGCAGTTTAGAGCTGTCTGAAGACTGCTGGAAATAAGTGCTGCCTGGAACATTCTGCTTCCTTCAGGTCCTTCCTGTAGCTGCCGAACTTCCGGACATATATGGTCTGATTCGGAGAGGTCTACAGGGTTACATTCATGGTACAGGGAGGTTTTGCTTTATTTGGAGGGGAATGAAGAAAGAAGAAAGTTCATAGATCAAGGGACAAAAGTCCAGTGACAGCCAGGAGAAGATTTTAATCTGAATGTCCTCATCTTACTGTATGGCCTTTAACTTCTGGAGGCAGAAGGTAAGTGAGGAGGTCTCTACCCAGACAGAGTACTGGTAGCTCTCATCTGAGGTTCTCCACACCTCAGAGAATGCTCCAAAGTGGGCAGTTTTCCATTCCTTTTTGCCTCTACAGCAGCAAAGTCACAGAACCAGATCTGGGCTGCACACTGGTCGTTCATGGTGACATCAGTTTCAGGTTTGGGATCTGGTTTCCTTGGTGTTTATCTGCATATTGTGGCCTGAGCCAGAGCCCATTGAAACAAAAGGAAAGATTACTGCTGGCTTGACAGTCCAGACACTCCAGATCTCAGGGCATTCCTGATCAGTACTGGGAGGGCAGAGAAGGGGCCTCCTTTTAGGCAAGTACAAGAGGCTGTGTGGTTTTATTTTTAAAACAAAAGAAACACAAATGAAAACCAAGCTTTAGGAGCATTTTCAGCTGTAGGAGGAACTTCTGCTCAATGAGCAAAGAACTGGAGAGCATCAATGGATTTGTCTTGCATTCATGTTCCTGGTGGGAAGCAGCATGGAGGTGACCACTGGAGCTCTACATGTGTGATTGCCCAGCTTACTGGTGCCAGGCAGTTTGTGCCTCTGTGTGGCGTGAAGGCAGCCAGCCAAGGAAGTGGGATGGGGAGGAGGAGACAGCTCCAGTGATTCCCAGTGTCAGTGTGGAGCTGCTGGGGGACAGCAGCCAGCAGGTGTGTTACTCTGGAGTGGCAGTGGGGATATGAGGGGTGAAGGAACGAGAATGGGAGCTTATAGGGAATGGGGATGGAAGAGATGAGGATACTCTCCTGTGAAGTGGTAGAGGTGGCTCCAGCAGAGAGGAAAGGATATGGAGGTGGAAATGCTAGCTCAGAAAGTATCTGGGGATTACTGGGAAGTGCATCCTCCCTCACTGGAAAACCTGTGTCTTGCTGCTGGAGATCCCTGCATGGGGCTGCTGTAACCCTGCTCTATAACTGGGGGGATTATTGACCCCCACCCCTGCCCTGCCCAGGAGGCACCTGTGACACTTGTGGCTGTCAGAAATGAGCAGTCACACTGGGCCATCTGAAAATTGTAGTCACAGCTCTTGCTTTGTCTGAGACTGGGCTCTGGCTGGACTGCATCCATCAGAAAGTATCCAAATTGCAGATCATCTGGGGCATTGCGCAGTTTGGTTAGTCCAAGTCAATTCAAAATGAAATACTATCTTTTGATCCTCTTTACAAACAAACCTTTTCAAATTTTTTTTGGCAGAAACAACCTTTTTTTTTCCCCCTCATGGAAAATTCCTATTTTCTCAGAAACAGAAAATCCCCCCTATGGAAAATTTCCAGTGAGCTCCAATTCTAAACCTTGATGCCAGGAAACATGTAGCAGGCATTAGCAGAGGGTGACTCAGGGTGTAATGTATCATTTAATTCTGACTAGGGCAACATAGCCACAGGAATTTGAGAACACAAGCAGGCTCTCAGCATGCCTAATTCAATATTCAGTAGGCAATCCACCAAAACCACCGCATACGCAGAACAGGGAAAAAGTGTTAAAATAACACTTCAGTTTTGAAAGCCCAGATCTACCCTGAGAAAGAAACTGGGAAAATGCCATCAGATGCACTGTCTCTGCTTCCTCTTGCTGACTTCCAAATCCAACGTGTTCATGTTAGAAGAAGATGCTTTTATTTTGTATTTTTATGTTTTTAGCAGATAGTTTCACCACCAACCAGTCTGAGAGAAGGTTTCCTGCTCTTACAAGCAGTGGAGAAAATTACCTGGCATTTTGCAGGTACAACAGACTTGAAGTTTGTTCTGTTGTTGCACAAGAAATAGTCTGCAGTCCTTCTCCAACAGCTCTGCTGCTGCTTTCCTACTCAGAAGAGACCGGCTGACTGAGAAAGTACCTTTCGCTTCAGCAGAACAAGGGTGTGAGATACAAGTCTGTCTCAAAAGGTAACTTAAAGCCTATTCGTGGAAGCATCACCCAATTTAGCACAAGTCCTGGGGAAAAAAGGAGGCTTCTGGACAGGAAATGTGGCTTTGCAGTGCAAGATGGTGTCACCTCAGTAAGGGAAAAAAATGGAGAAAGGCAAGTAAAGTGCTTCAAGATGTGCCAGTGCTAAAGTGTTCTTCCACAGTGTGTTGGATGGGTCTCTCCTTGTTTTCATGTGGACCACACAGACTCATCTTTTAGAGCTGAGGTTACAGGCTTTGATTAAGTATCTCAAATTTGTGTCCTAAACATTGCCTTCAGTGTATGTTAATCCTTTCCAGACACTGGGTACTTTCCCTTCTCTATGTTGTGTGACCCTCTGGCTCCCTGCCTGCCTTTTAAGAGCTGAGCAAAAGGAGCTGGTTGGGGTTTGGGTACATGGGGTTATGGGTTAGCCCTTTGTCACTGGAGCAGCCCAGCAGTGCTCTGGCAGCACAGCTTAGGGGCAGAACTTCTGTTTTGAAATTGTTGTCAAAGGCAATGAAAAGGCATTTTATTTATCACTAATTTCACTTCGAGTATGAAGGACAGGTTTCTTCTGCTGAAACACAGCTGTGAATTTTTGGGGGCATGTAATTTGTTTTGAAAATTAAACCATTAGTAATTTAAAGATGCTAATTTTTTACTATTCCAAAAGTATTTGTTGCAGCTGAACTAAATTTGGTTTGGTTTTTGAATCTTCAAAGTTGTTGACTTTTATCTGCAACCTTAAGAATCCAATGCAAGATGGGCACTAACCAAATGTCCTTACCAATGTACTTGATCCTGACTTGTGCGTGTCTTTGATGCTGTTTGCCTCAGAGCCTTCTATTCAAGGCAAGACTTGAATTTTTAATGTAAAAGAGAAGCAGGAACCAAAAAAAATCCTTTTAGAATAAGAAAGAACTGCTGAAAAACCTCTTTCATGTCCTCTATGCATTATAAAAAGGGAAGAAAAAAAGTAATCCAAAGGTTCCTTGCCCCCTGCTTTTGAAGGTCTCCTTTCATGATCTGTTCAAGCAGTTCTCTCCTGGTTTTTTGGGTTTTCTCTAGTGTGAGCCTTCCCCACAAAGAAACAGATGAATAACATTTGTCTTGTTTGTCATTATATAGAATATGAAGCTTTACATTACTGCCTCTCAGGTGCCGTCTTGAGCTGCTCTTTGCACTTTCCAACAACAGACAAAATCTTACTGCCTTTTCCTGCTGCAGTCTTGGTTTTGAGAGTGATAAAAATGAAAGTCAAAATGGGATGACAACATTTAGGACCCATTTTGCTTCTCAGAGGCATGGAGTTGGAAACATTGAGCTTTCATTGCTCCTGCAGGAAAGACCAACAAGATGTTTTGTGAAGGAAGTTTTGTTTCTGCACAGTTGAGCATGGTTGCAATCTCCTAATGACAAGATTTCCACCTGAGCAGCTGTTGGCAGTTCTGCAATGTTCACTTAGCCTGCTATCTTTTCTAAATATATAAATAGGAATTTAGAAAGAAAAAAGGTAAGACGTAATAGGAAGTTATCATGCAGGATGATATGCAAGCTCAGTGTTCCTTGGTTATCTTGTATTTCTACACTGAGTGCACTATTGCATAATGTCACAAGGGCTGGATATTTTCTCGAGTGTAGTGATGCATTTTAATTAAATTCACTGCTTAAAGTGCAGTTATTCATTAAAGGTACCCAGTTGTCCTGAAAGGCATGCTGACCTTGGATATAACAATCCTCTGAAGAGGACTGTTAGGGATATGAACTAAATAAACATTATTTCACATAATTCACAGACAAAAAACATGGAGAGTTTCTTGAGCAGTTGACTACATCCATGTGTACTGTTCACCTTGCTAGTCCCTCTGAAAGCTTCCAGGTCACACCATTCCCTGTCTGACATCAGTAAATCAAGGCAGGTCCTTCTCTCACAGAATCTGGGCTTTGGCTCTTGCACCAGGGCTGACTCTCAGCCCCCCACGCAGCTCCAGCCTCTCTAGGGACGGGGTGGGAGCCTTGGGCACTCCTGGTTACTGGATCACCTGTGAAGGGCATTTTCATAAGGAAAGCAAGCAGATACAAAAGCTCTGCAAAATTCAAGCTGCATTTGTCAACAACAAAGAATGTACAGTTCTCAGCTAACAATAAAACATTTATTCATTTCCATGCTCCTATTTTTTGTTTTTCACTGCTCAAGTATTCTCTGTGTTGAGGTTGAATCTTTCAGGCCCCAGTAGCCCTCTGCCAGTAGATGTCTTCCCTGGAACAGAGAGGCGCTGTTTTTCCCTAGAATTGCCCTTGTCTAGCCTCAGTGTAAAATATCCTTTGTTGTAGAAATGTGTTTCTTAGTTCTCTCATCTGCCCAAGGTTCCTTTCTTTCTGAAATTTTTTCTTTTATCTTCTCAGATCCAGCACTATGACTTTGATCTTGTTTTCTTCTGCTGGTGTTATCCCATCATCAGCCAGTGAGAGACAGATGAGAAAACTGGCTTTATCAGGAAGACAGTTATTCTTTTGTTCTCCAGGATTACAAAGGGCTCGGCTTCTAATGGTCTTTACTTAACCTGTGCATGGATAAGCAGGTAAAAGACACCACTGTCTTTACTGAGCACAAGGAACAGGGGGCAATAGGCAGTGAAAGATGGGCAAAAGATAAGGAAGCAAACAATTAACTTTCAAACAAATAAATTTGATTGAAGAAGCTTCCCCACCTCCTGAAGTGTCCATGAAGCTGTAACAGCTCATTCTACTTTGAAAATTTAAACTGCAGCCCAAAATCTGAGTGTGCTTCAATGATGGTAAAGGCTTGAAAAGGTATGACATGTTTTTTGGTTCTGCCAGGATAATGTAATCTCCTGCTGTCTAGGAAGTGGTGATGAAAGAAAGGCTGTCTTTGGGGGTTGCAAGTGTCTGCCAGGTAAGTAAAGTAAGTGATGTGTAAAGGTCAGAGCGCTCTGTTGATAAGGGGATGCACTGAAAGGGCAGAAGAACCACAGAGGACTTCTTGTGTCATTACAGCAGGTGCTGTATGAAGTTGAGAGAATAGCTGAACAAAGCAAACCACAAGGATGACAGGATATTTAAAGCAAAGTGGGGAAATAATGAGTCATCCCCATTTATCGAAGTGGAGGAAAAAAGATTTCTGTCCCAGTTAATTTCTCGATCGGATATAAAGGCAGCCTTTAACAAAAGGGGGAAAATCCAAATTCCATTTAATTTCCTTTAGCCCAAGCAACCAAAATCCCTTTAGACTACAGAAGCTACCAATTATGTAATGTTGTTACCAAAAAATCGGTATTTTCCAGGCATCTGCAGTTGAATCTGTCCTTGTAATCAGAGGGATGTGTTGCTTGGTTGTAAACAAACACATCTGTACTCAGGAGTGTTCCTCAGATACCCAGAGTTAAACAGCATCAGTGAAACATGAGAGAAACATCCTCAGCCATGTGCAGAGCTGAGTGAGGGCACCTGGACCCTGGAGTTAGATCACAGCACAATGGCCTCGTGCTGCTCTCCTGGTGTGCAGGGCTCGTGGCTCAGGGACTGAACACCTGCTTGAAAGGCCTTATTTGGAACAGATCATTCCCGTGGAATAGGTAAGGTATTGATTTGGGAATATACTGGATTGGGTGTTCCTTATTGAAAGTTTGGCTTCCCAAAAGGAATGGTTCCTTGGGGGAAGACCTTGCCAATGCCTCAAGGTATCTTCTCTGCTTTGTGTGAGTTTATGCTTCAGACCCTCTGGTATGTTAAGTGGACTCTTTGGCCACCAGGAGCTTTTCCAAAGAGCTTTCAGGCAAGTTGCTACTTATTATTCTGGTAGTAAATCAGGTTGCACATGTTGGTTGCCCCAAGCGCCCAGCACTTCCACAGGTGGTGCTGTTGGAAATAATCCTCCTTAGCAAGGCAGGCTGGTGCTGTGAGGAGAGCTCACTCCTCATGGAGACTGTCCATATGCTCTGTTACTGTCCATCTGTTGGTATGAAGAGAAACTTCCAAGAAATGGAAGTCTGATAATGTGCACAGTGTGAGGTTGTGTGTAGGGATAGGTTAATGTTGATATCATTGGTGCCTGGTCACCTAGGTGATGGATCTTGCTGCTATAGTAACCTGCAGGCTGCATTGCTCATCAAAGAGGGATTTTTACAAATAGGATTGTTTTAAGGTGGTGTTGCCCTGTCTGTTGCCCTTTTAAAATTTTTACACGAGTTGTAAGATGAGACTTTGGAGCACAGGTTTTATTATCTGTTTTTTCCTTGAAATTGTGTCCTGGAAAAGGCATGATGTTTATGCCCAAACACTGAACTTAGGATAGAGATGGCTGGAAAAAAAAAAATGCTGTTGCTTTTCACCTTCTGAAGTCTTGCCTCTTAGGCCCATCCTTCACTATGGAAGATGATGTTTTAGAGGAGTTGGAGCCAATTCAATATATATATCCTAGGCATCCACATGAACTTCTCACTTGTGCCCTCATGCAAACCTGCAGCCATGTGCTGTGCCAGGGTCGTGTCTGGAACATGGATATTCTGTGCATGGCTTGTGGTACATTGTGGGGCACTGTAACATCTCTGTCTTGACCCAGAAAAGAAAGAATTTTAATGCATACAGTGCCTTCAGCTCATGAGTAGTGTAGTGTGTTCATCCAGGGATAAACCTGATATGCTGCTGGGTAGCAGATTTTCATGGGTTCACACAGCAGCACATTATGGGGTGTGTGATCACACACTAAGATCTGTGAAAGATGGGTCAGCAGTCATGAGGGCACGGAGTGGGAGAGCAGCTCATAAGAGTATGGATTTTTCTTTTTGATCACTATAGAAGAGCAGGCTGTGTGTTTTTAGGAGTCCCACACTGTTTTATCTTTTCCACTTGGACAATATTGGTAGTAGGAGATTTTTTAATTCCTTTATGGTGGTACTTAGATCGAGAGATTTTTCAATTCCTCTTGGCAGAACAGGATGGGACAAGCGGGAGTATGTCATGATGACTTGTGGAGGGACAAACTGGCATATCCTTCACAATGTGACCTGACTGAACAGATTTTCTGCTTTCTGGAAAATTTTACAAGGCATAAATAAAAATCTGGAAAAACACTGATGAAATCAAACCCACAAGTGATTAAAAATGAGACTGCCAACTTTCTGTCTCACACAGGGCACTCCAGGTTTACCATGAAGCAGAGTGAGCCAACATGTGCACCCCAGGACTACATGAAGACAAATCCCAATATAAATGGGGAACCATAACATACAGCAGCCCATTTCTTAGAAGTTAAGTCTGTGGAAATACCCCAAAGAGTAACCCCAGTCATGCTTGAAACGTTCAGGAGAGTGTTCTGGTGTCCCACCCTGCAGTACTGAAACTGCTTTGCTTGCCCTTGGCACAACCAACTGTGCAGCTGTTGATGCAGCTGTGTTGGGTGTTTTGAAAAAGCCTGAGAAGAATATATGTTCATGGCACTCCAGCTGTAATATAAACCTGAAAATATTGCCTCTGGGCATTGACAAGACTTTAACTGCTCTACAGACCAGCATCTTTGCTGACAGAACAGGCACTAGCTGTGTCCATGTGATCTGCCAGCTGATGGTTTCTCATGTTTGGGATTGAAGTAGAATACATGTTCCCAGGAACAGGGGTGGTTGGTGGGCAGGGATACAGTTTGGTAGGCCTTGAAGATAAAAACACAGGGGAATGGAAGCTGCCATTAAAGGATGCTCTGTGCATAAAGTCATCTGGATTTGCTATGTCTACACTCCAAAGAGAGGGTGGGTAGAGAAAGATTGTGGTGTAGTTTGGGCATTTACCAGTGAACTGGGGCATCTACTTCTGTTTGGATTGCCCTCATTCCTGGGCAGAAAGGTGTCAAGCAGTGTAGGGGACAAGAAGAGAGTGTAGAGAGCTTGTTTCAGTTGTGTGAATATTGGGCCCATGTAATTAGCTGCATTTGAACTAATCCAAGTATATTTTTCATTGCTTGTCCATTGGCACTATTGACTCTTAAATGTGCTGGACTCCAGTTAACCCCACGAGCCTCTTCTAATCAATGGGCAGCTGTCCTCCATGTCATGTGCCAGTTTTCAAAGAAGCAACATCATTGAACATCATCATAGATGTCATCTTCATTCCCTTGTCCCTGGGACCTTCTGAACAGGAACATGGTAGTTACTGGATGTAGTTTAATTTGCTTCTCGGGCTTTTATTTCATTTGGGCTGCAAAGCAGAGGATACTTACATAGCAAGGTTAGATCAATTCTGCCAGCTGCTGACTCCAAGCTTGGTTGAATTTGTATAACATGGGCTGATGCTGTAAACAAGAGTGGTTCTGTCTCTCACTGAAAACTCTTCATCAGCTGTGCAATACTGAGATTTTGTCAGGTATTAACTGAGTTCTGGGTGTGACAGGATGTCTCATGTTGCTGGGGGGGATGGCAGGTTCCTTCCATGTGACCTGATTTGCAGCAGTTTTGGGTATGACAAACCAGGTCTCTGAACAAAAGGATTGTTCACTGGGTCACCCTCCCAAAGAAGTCAAAACTGAGGATGTCCAAGCAGGTATTTGCCTTGGGTACTCAGTTGCACACTTCAGTCTGCACCTCTGTTTAACATGCTGGCTGTGGGTTTATTGTTCTTGTTTTTTCTCATCTTCTTGGTGTGTATTTTCAGGAGTGCATTCATGCAAGGCACTGAAGTACCAAATCTAAGGAACCAGGGCAAGCAGGAGGGTGCCTGCTGTGCAAATATTGACGGGGCATCACACAGAAATTCCAATAGTGACAGAAGAAGTGAAAGAGGGGAGAGGAGATTCAGGCTCTTCCTTTCTCAGTCCTGCACCTGGTTAACATGAAAGTCTCCATCTCCTAAGGATTATTAGTATTGTTACACTGTCCTGTGATACTTCATCCCTCTTGGGTTCAAGGTAATGATAGTTCTCTGAGATCATAACATAAAATCCTGAGGGGTTCATGGAGATATCCTAATTAGAAGAGACAGCAGACTCACTTAGAGGATGTGGCTGTCATGGAACACCACAATTACTGTATCTGAGCTTTCAAAGCTGTTCTTCAACAGTCAAACTGCTGGCAAGAGATGACACTTTCTTTCCTCCTTCCCTGCCTAAACTCTGCTGAAGAACTGGTGCTGGTTTTCAGTGTCATGTTCCTTTCTCTTCAGTGTGTTCTGCTCTTGCCAGAAAGCATTTTATTCAGGCTGAGTGTGGTCACTCACTCTTAACAAATCCTGAATCATAGGCTGGTGTGGGTTGGAAGGGACCTTAAACATCATCTTGTTCCAGCCCCCTGCTATGGCAGGGACACCTTCCACTGGACCAGAGCTTCATCCAACCTGGCCTTAAACACTTCCAGGGATGGGTCATCCAGAGTTCTCTGAGCAATCTGTTCCAGTGCCTTACCATCCTCACAGTAAAGCATTTTTTCCTGATACCTAGTCTAAACATGCCCTCTGTCCATTTGAAGCCATTCCCCCTTGTCCTGTCACTCCATAAACTTGTAAATAGAGGAAGAGGAATACTGAGAAATAAGAAAAAAGGTGGGACTTTGCTCACAGTAGGTTACTTGCATGATGGATGAGCATGAGCTGGTGAAAACTGGGGGCTGCTGGTGTAAGCTTAATACCTCCTCAAACTCCCTGGCTTTTCTGCAGCTGACTAAAATATGCATTATGCTCAGAACTGTAATTGCAGGCACATTTTCTGGAGGCCAGGCACCCAACACCAGAGAAACTGGAGTCAGTGGTGCTTCACACCCCACATCTGAGGCTGGTACTGTGCTGCATGTGCACTAAGTAGCCTGCCACGATGAGCCTGTTGGTTCAGACACTGCTCTGGCAGAGCTCATGGTGAGGGAACACTTGCCTGCACCTGCCAGAAGATGGGTTTTGCCAGACCTAATGACTTTGAGATAATATTCCTTATGGTGGGAGAAATACAAGCCAGCCTCCCCAAATCCCCTCCCACTCTTCTGGTCTGCAGGCAGGAGGGGGGCTTTGTTTCAGTCTGTGGCTTTTCCACATCCTCTGGGCTCTTTCAACATCAAACAAGCAGAATATTCCAAGGTTGGTTCAGGTACAGCAAAAAACCAAGTTCTTGAGTACCGAACTAGAAATGGTGACACAAGGGAAAGGGCCAGGGAGAGCTGAGGTAACATCTTCTCTTGTTCCTGGGGCTCTGTCCCTCGCTGGGGCTCTTGGGGAATGGGGCAAGAATGCAGCTGAACCCCCTTGGGGCTGAGACTTCACACACACTTTCTCCAGCAACTACTTAAATGTAGCCCCAGCCTTTTATGCTAAACCAGCATCTCCCCTACATTCCCTTTCTCCCTTGTGCCTAAGTTGTATTTTAACACTTGAATTCGTAAGTAAAGGTAGGAAATAGGGCCCTTCCCACTTCCTGGGCTTTCCTGGCTTTTAGGCTTGTACCCCATTCTTTTCACTAGTGCTTCCCCACCAACTTGAATGCCCTCCCTGCTGGTTCCAGAAATGATATAAAGTCAAAGTATTTTGATTTGTGGAACCCCTAACATGTTTCCAGGTAAATTCTGGCTACTTCTAAGAAAATCTCCCCCTAAATCATAAAAAGCATAAACTGTACAACAGCTCTGGTAATTTTGCTGTCTTGGGTATGCTCCCTGCTTACCCCATGACATAAAAATCCAGCTTGGGTATTTAGGGTACTGTCTCCAAGCCACATTTTCCCTTCCTGTTCTCACTATCCCTCCCCACTTTTTGGCACATCGTGTGAAGGAGTTTTGGTGCCACAACAGGCAACCAAATGTTAACAAGCCCCCTGGCTCTGGCTTTTCAGCAGTCCTGCCACCAGTGGGTTGTTCAGGTCAAAGCCATTGTGCATCTGGCCTCTGCATACCTTTTGAAATGTGAATACTTCTTTTCAACTGCTAACTGAAGGATGCTAAATGTTGGCCTTTTATATACCAGAGTTTGTAAAAGAGAGAAAACCAAGATACCTGGAGCTTGCTAGTTTCCAGGAAGGAGACTAATCCAGAATAATTTCTACTATTAGGAGAAAATTGCTCTCTTGTTATTTTTGACATACATAATGGTAATAGTTTTTCATTTACCCTCTTAGGTAGCCCAAGGCTTCTGCTGCTGCTTAACCATAAAGGTTTTTTTCAAGGAAAAGAGGGAGCAAAGGATGTGATCCCTGATAGCTGTATCAGGGATTGACACATTGCCCTGGCTGGTGTGGCAGGTACCCAGGAATGACAAGAAATTCAGCTCAGTTCAGCTGCAGATGAAAGCTGTAACTTTTCATGGAGGCCACTGGATTGATTCTCTACTTTTGGCTACAGGTAATTGCTTTACCTCATGTAATTATGTGTGGTAATTAGAAGTAGACTGTATAAGGAATAGCAAAAACCATGAGTAAGTACATCCTCTGCATTTGTGGTCCGTTCCTTTAAGAGTGATTATGATTTTTTTAACAGTTTCTTTTTTTTTAGCCTAGCCTGTCTCTTGCTTTCTGTTTAGTTGATCAGGCATAAGAAGGGAAAATAAAGGTATATTTTCAGCACATTACAGAGTTCTGTTCATTTTTACAGCACACTCTCTAATACAAGCCCTTACTGGAATTGCAGTGGAAAAGCAGAATGATTTTAAGGGCTCTAAAATTCTCACTTCCTTCCAGTCTGATACAGTGAGGGACAGCTAAGACACCAGGCAGACCTCAGAAATAGATGCAGCTCAATACATGACAAACACATTTTGGTTGGCTTTTAAGGCAGTTATCTTGTGCTCTCCCTTTAATACTGGTTTGTTTGGGTTTTTTTTACATAAGTGCTTTTTTGAAAAGCGAGAAGTGGCAAGGTAGAGGACAGTTTAATAAAGGTTTATAAAGGTCCCACTTCTTCATTACTTGAGAAGTGCTATCATGCTGCTATTCTTAATGAAAGGTCAGTCAACTAAATTGTCCCTGGGATTCCACTTAATTACAGTCAAGAGATGGAAACTTTGTTGTCACAGACTAATAAACTAGCAGATGGCATAAGGAAGTCGGCAAGGTGGCAGTTTTAAATAGAAACCTGCTTGCTTAAAAATAGAAAAGACAGTAGATTTGAGCGAGATGTTCTGTGAGCAGCATTGTCACTTCTCCACTGCAGGGCAAGAGACACAGTTTTAAACTGTGTTAGAAACGTTGAGTTCATTGTCAGTGTTTATCCTCTAAGCCTCTAACTGAAGGGCCTGTAGTGGAGGAGATTTCTTATTGAGAAATCTTTTAGTCTGAAACTCGGCCTATGATGACTTGGGTGATTTTTCTTAATGCTTGCAAAGCCATTTATCCAGGGATGTAATTGAAATCCCAAGATGCCACAGAACGACGTGGCTGTGACTGAGACCCAGTCTTGAAATGTTAAATAAGTAAAGAGTTAATGGTTTAGACCCTTAATGTTGACCCATTTTATAATTATTTTGATGTTTTCCTGTATTTGTTTTGGGTTCATTGTTATGCTGAGAATAACTTGCCTTCCTTGTCAGCCCTGCAATTTTTTTATGGTACAGTAGAAGTAATATTCCAGTACTTCAGCTATGCTCACAAATACTGCAAACTCTTAGCGTGCTTGAGGCACTTGTGCATATTACCATGTATAAAAGAAAAAATAAGTCTAAAGAAGCATTATTTGAATGCATGTGAACATTGACAGCATCCTGCAGGTTTTGTGCCCTCCCCTGGAGCAGTTGTTACTCTGAGTGTCCTTCTGGGGGCCAGTTCATGCTGTACAGGGTGCTGCAGTTCAAGCTGTGCTGGGCACGAGGTGCAGACCCAGCAGGGAGGGCTGCCAGGTGAGGCTTCCTGCTGGAGAACAGCCAGGCTGGCCCCAGCAGGCTGCCCCGAGCTGTGGACAGGGGACGCCCCAACACCTGCACTCCGATGTCAGTCTCACATATTTGACCAATACTGCTCCCCCTTCAAACAGGAAATTAGCAGTGCTCTGGAGAAGACCCAGGCTGATTCAGCAGTTGACAGGCTAGCACCTGATGCAAGAAAGGGCAGAGCCACACTGTCACTGCTGCCTGGTGCTGTGCTGCTGGCTTGGCAATGGTGTGATGCTGCTTTTCCATTTGTTTGCCTCTGAGCAAATCAATAGACTAGTTCTGTCAGGAGCCCTGGTGAACATCAAGAGCCTTGTGCCTATTTCTCTCAGTATCTGTCACAAATGACCTAAATATTACAAGAGGATCTTTACTCTTCTGACTGCACACTTGTCCCACCAGTCCCACAGACTGACTGGGTGTGGGGGGTAGAGCCACGTTAGATATAAATGGAAAGAACAAACCCCAACTTTAACTTCTGCCTTTAAACTGAAGATTCTAGTGTCAAGCTTTCTCTGGTTTTATCAGATGTAAGACTTTGTAATCACTTTTCCTCAGCTGCATCCTGGCTTTAGGTTTCTTCTCTGTAACAAGAGCTGCCCAGTGGATCACTGGGCTGGAGGCAGAGGAGGTAATGCAGCATTTGTCATACAGAGGGCTGTCCCTGAGGAAGAGTGCAGCTAAACAACCTAAAAAAAGGGCAGGGCCCAGTCTGTGCCTGAGAGTGCTGAAGGGGTAGAAAGCAGGATGATCAGGTGGATTGAGAGGGCTGACACACAAGGACTTCTGCCCTGTTCTGGACATTTCCTTGCTCTAAGACTACTGTCATATAGGATAAATGTTATTAGAAGAGTTAGCATTTGCCTTACAGCTTTAGTCAGGGAAGACCCTGGTGGGCTGTCTCCCAGTTTGCATGTTGAGTGCGAGATGTTTGGATCTGGCTGTGAGCACTCCCATTTCCATAAACTCAGGACCATCTTGTCTCAATTTGAGCTTCTGAAATTAGAGGCTGTTGTGGAAATGCAGCCCCTTATCTCTGCGTGAGATAAAAGTTGCAATCCCCGTGCAACTTTTACCCACAGGGTGGGATGCTGGGAAGACCAAACAGGTCCAAATATTTAACAACGCAAGTCAGCACTATGAGCAATTGTTGTGAGTCAATGTTGAATCCCTGCCAAAGATGCCTTTTACAAATAAAATTTAGCACTAATTTATCAATGGGTTAGTTCAAAACATGATGTAAAGCACTCAGTACATAATGAACCCTTCTGGATTGAAAGAAAATGCTCATAACAACTATATTATAAATAAATACTATGTTTAAGTGGACCAAATCAATGTAAGGGTATTGCTGTTTATCCACTGACAATTTCCTACTTTCCTTATCACCTGTAGCTGGTAGAGAGGGTTTTGTTAATGGCTTTTTTTTCCATTTTGTTACCTTAACAAAACTGTCAACATGTGTTCTTTACTCCTTGCTAATTCTCTTTGCATGCCACACTCTGCTTCTGGCAGACAGGGCATTTTCTGAATTACAGTCCCTGTGATGAAGGTAATCCATCTGTCCTGCTGCCCAGAGCTGATCCTGGAGGAAAGGCCACCTGAGTGTTCTCTGTTCCTCCGCGGATTCTGTTCTGTGGCCTTGAAACGAACAGCAGCTGGGTTTTCCCAGCCTTCCCCAGAGTAACCCCTGCTCTCTGTGTACATCTGCTGCAGGCTGATGCATCTTCAGGCTTGGGTTGTTCAGTTTTGTTTTGTTTTGTTTTTTCCCCTTTGCTGACCCGATGCCAGCAGTGCCACGGGCAGTACTGACCATGCCGCACCCCCAGATCCCGGGAACGCCGCTGCACCC
>NW_008237174.1:3229721-3242824 GCF_000691975.1 Corvus brachyrhynchos | reverse complement strand
ACAGGCACCGGCAAAAGTGTCCGGCTTTACTCATGTCTCCGGAGGCTTCGTGGGCACTCGAAGTTTGGAGAAGTGGGGAGGGGAAGGGGCAGGGTAGTGGCGCCGTGGCGCGAGCAGCCGTCCCTGGGCACGGGAGTGAATGTCCAGCGCAGGCAGTGGCGGCAGAACTCATCCCTTTGGGTGGCTTAACCTGCGGGAATGTAATTTGGGTTTGGTCATACATGGGTGGATTTCAAATCCTAACATCTCTGAAGTCTTAGGGTTGGCATAGGGAAGAGTCAAGAGGAGGAAAACAGATGGTGCTGGAGCAAGATGAGAAGCAAGGGGCTAAGAGCACACAGCTCGGTAGATGCTTTGCAGATGGGAGTTGACACGGTGATGTGGAGTTGCTCTGCTGGCTTCAGGTAATGGGTAGGAGAGGGGAACACAAGGGGAACGAAGGCACTGGAACATCCGTTAGCAGATGCAGAACATGGGCTGGGGATGGGATAGAGTTGTGTGGGTCGCTCCCGGACTGTGCGAGCCATGGCCAGGGGCTGTGGGGCACTGCTGGGCATGTGCCAGGGGTGGTACAGCCACTGCCCCTATAGAGGACAAAGAGTGAACCGGGCACTGTTGTGTTTGGCAGGAGTTGGGTGTTTCTGAAGTCTCTGGTGCTGGAGAAGCCCACTTGGCAGCCCTGCTGCGAGGGTGGACCTGCCGGGTGTATACCACGCTGTGTAGTGTGAGGGTGTTGTCCTGAGGTGGGCCTGACCCACAGCATTGCCTTGCCTTGTTACAGCACTTCCATTTCAGAGGAGTCCTAAATGGCATTTCTGTATTCCTCATAAATCCCTAGGCTGTGCATGTGGTCTGACCATTTACTGAACCCTAATATCTCTCTGACTCAAAAAACAATGGGGGAGCTGTGGTTTTGCTCCATTCCTGCAGCAGTGCAGTGTTCCTCCTCGTGTGCCTCACCAAACAAGTGGGAATTACCTGCCCTGGAGAACTGCTCTGCAGCAGGGGCTTCAGGAGACTGCTCTGTTCTGCAGAGTTCAGGGAGTCACACCGTGATGATCTCTCCCATCACACCATGTGCTCGCAGCTCTCGGCTGTGCTACCAGGGTCTGAGTGTGCTCAGTCTGTCATGATTGCATCTGTTAATCTCACACCAAGGAGCTCTACAGAGACCTGGGGGAAGGTGGCCAACTGTGACCTCTCGGTGGTTTCCTGACTGTATTTCCTAGTTACAAACTAAGGTGCTGGTTTTCTTCCTGCCTCTGATGTCTAACCCTGGAAAATGACTGTCACACTGGACTTCCAGCTCATCCTGCCATTAAACTAGCTTTCCACAGCCGGGAACTCAGTTCTGTTGATCCTGCATGAGTTCAGGCAGGATCCGTCTCTTTCTCATGAGCACTGTGAGAAAAGCAGTTTAAAAAGTAATAAAGTAACAGAAGCTTATTTCTGTCATTAGTGCTGCCAGATCCCAGCAATCAAAATTATTCTGATTCAGGTCCTGCCAGATATGTGAAATTGGCTTAAGTAGCAAATAATAAATTTTGGGTTTTTTACATTGCCTTGGGCCTCTCTCTGACTCCTGGGAGGCATGGTGGTGTTCTTTTAAGCCCACCTTTGTGAGCTACAAAGGAACTTAAAAACATGAATTTAGAACAAAGGCTCTTCAACAGTCTCTTGATTCCAGCAGACAGACATGTAAGAACATCAACGTAAGACCCATGAAATAAGGGCAGGAGTGGGTTACAGTGAGTCTGCGCAGCATGAGGATGTCCAGGGAGCAGCACATCGCTGACATCAGGTGGCCTTTTCCTGATGATGTTTTTCAGCCTATCTATGACAGTGGATTCTTTGGTGTGCTTGGGCTTAGCTGGACCAAGGGGACGTGCTGCTTTGTAAAACATCCAGCTTGTGGCATTGGTCTTACCGTAGCCAGGCTTTCTTGCCATGCTCCCGCTCCTGCTGCCAATAATTTCTGTCTGCGTGTGTCTTTCTCTAGCTGCCTTGCAGCAAAATGGCATTGGTGACATGCAAACAAGATGCTCTGCATTCTTCTCCTCTTTGATCTCATAACTTCAATCCCAGTGATAGGAGCCAGAGCTGGGAAATGATTCAGCGGCAGCTTCCGCAGCCTGTGAATTTTGGCAGGTGCTCGGTGAATGCAAAGATGCGGCAGGCAGGAAGATGTCTGTGATGCTAATGTGTCCTGAAAAGTAGTAGGTGAGGAGTCGTGACAGCAAGCTTGCATGTGCTGAACTTTGTTTCTCCCCTGCACAGCTTGGCTTGAATCGGAAAGAATATGCAATTTAAACTCCTGTCAGAAAAATTCACATAATTTTGAGACTGTTGCAACATTTTAAGAGCTTAGAGAAGAAACAGTCTTGTCATTAGTAGGAACTGTGGGGCTTGTAGCAGCCTTGAGCAGAAGGCAGTTTGAGGTTATGCAGCCAGTAAAATAATGTGTTGTGTTCATTGGAAAATAGTTTTTCAGATGCAAAATAGTATTCAGTGAGTTTTAATTGAACTCCATATTTGCAGTCTGAAATGGAAATAAATATATAGGCTGTGTCTTCAACTGCTCTGGGAAATACGCTCCTTATGATTGTGATGGATGTTGAAAACCACAGGAACCAAGTAAAACTGATGGCTGGAGCTCTCTAGTCAAAATGTAGGTTGGGTTTTTAGGGGGTTTTTTATGATCCCTTGTGCACCCCTCTAATACTAGCTCATTAGTTGGCAGAGACAGCGCCAGAGCCAGAGGTGAAGGGGTTTCATGAAAATCTTCTGCCTCACCAGGTGTAGATGAAAGTACTGGAGGGCAGAGGCAGCTCTCAGCCCCTCTCTCTGTCCATAGTGGACTTTGGCTGCCCCACTGCCCCAGCCAAGGGCTGTGCCCAACGTTCCATGCTTCTGGCTGGGGGGATTGTGCCTTACAGCCAGTGCTGCAGCGCAGGCTGGTGTCCGAGGGGACGGGGTGGTTTGCAGGCAGGGGGAACACATCTGTGTGATCCAGGGACTGCTTTCACAGAAACCTGTTATCCTGCCTCTGGGAAAGGCTGTGCTGAAACAGCTTGTGCAGTCCTGTTTGTCGCTGGAAGGATGAGCATCGAAGGCAGGACAGTGTTTGCTCAGGTCTGGCTGGTGGGAGAGGAGGGCTTTACGGGCCAAGCAGGAGGACTGGGAGAGCTCTCTCCATACCCACAGGCATGGTGAGCCTGCTGGAAGCACCTTCGCAGTGGCTCATAGGCCCGGGGGCTGCGAGGGGCTTTCCAGGGCGCACACAAAGGTGTCTGTGCGGTGTGACTGATGTTTTGCTCTTGGTTGGTTGCGGTAATACTGGGCTTTGATTTTGTGCCTTTCATCCCATCTCCATTCCCAAAGTCTTGACAAGACTCAGTGGTCTTTGGATCACACCCTTCCTGGTTGTATGGAGAAGTTTCCCACAAGGAGCTGCTTGCTGCCTGGCATTGGATCCGTCCAACCCTTCTGTGTCCGTGTGGTCTCTTTGTAGCTGCACCTCAGGACCGCTGTCTGGTGGGTGTCTCAGCTCCTGGCTGATGGCTGAGCTGCCCCAGCCTCCTCCTTGTTGCCACAGCTCCCACACCCAGCATGGTTGCCCTGTGTGACAGAAATAGCAGGGCAAAGCCTGGAAACCCAAGGGGAGCACATTCCCTGAGGGGTATCTGCCCCTCTGGTGCCCCGGAAGCTCTGTTCCCTGTGACTGCCCTTGCACAGCTCCCCAGCGAGGAGCAGGTCTGCTCTAGGTGTGGAGCTCTTAGCAGGCAGATAGTGCCTCACTGCTGGGGCTGTTGCTGTGTCCCTGCTCCGCTGCCTTTCCTGATGCTCAGCTGGGCACAGTGAGCTGGGAATGCTTTGCATTTGCCTGAGCAAGCCCAAGAGGATTAGTGCTTCATGGTGGCAGCAGGACAGGCAGCAGTGCCACTTCTGGCTTTCCCAGGGGTTTTGGTGTACCTTGAGCAGTGATGCTCCAGAGCTGGGTTCCAGCTCGGGGGACAGGTAGAGGAGCAGTGGCTCTTTGGGCACATAAAGCAGAGTCATACCAGCCTGTGGACGGTGCTGTGCCAGTGCAACGTTGGGCTTTGTGAGCGACTTCTTTGCAGAATATTGTGAGGTGGGAGACAGATGGCAAGGGAAGAGGATGTGAGGAAAAGTCTTTTAAAGAGGCTTTTTCACAAAGCAAGCTATAAATTCGGGGGGGGGCGGGGGGGAACTCGCTGGCAGCAGTGTGGATTGATTGTGCTCATTGACATGTTTGCAGGCTTGAGTCCAGGCTGGAGGCTCTCGAGCTGTGGGGGTTCTCACCGTGTTCAGCCTTAGGGAGCTGAATATGGTAGATCCTAATTTTAAGGAGCAGCCTCCTGTAACAGAAGGTTATTCCTGGTCTTTGCCCCACCCTCCTATAACCACTTGGGCTGAAGTGATGACTTCTTTTTGTGGCCTGTACAGAGTTGTCAGCTTAAAGAGAAGCATTGTCATTTGGTTTGGGGTCTCTGTGGTTTGGGGATGCCTTGGAAGCAGAGGAAAAAGTCTTGAGTTGGAAAAAAAAAAAAATGTCTCTGGACCCTTGCAGGATCTGCTATAGTGAAATACTAGACTTCAGTGTCTTACTGGACTCTGGACATGAATATTTGATATTCCAGCTGAGCATGACAAAAGATCTGGCTAAAACTGGTAGAGGGATTAGGACAGAGAATGTCTATTCCAAGCAGAAACATTATATATGCAACTGAATTTTGAAACATGTAGCTGTCTTTCACCAAAGAGATGTAGACTGTAGAGCTGGAGACAGAGGAACTGGAAATATCTGTCTAGAGGTATGTGTTCTCCCAAAGCTGGGGGAGAGCCGGAGCCAGCCTGGCTCTGCATGGAGGAGCTCTTCACGTGGGAAGAGCCTGTTGCATTTGCCCACTTTGGGCACAGCAGCTTTGGTGGGGTTTTTGTGGCAAAACACAGAAAACCAAGAAATACCTTTAAAAAGTAGAATTTCAAAGGGTACAAATGAACCAAAAGTAAGTATGGGGCAGAAGCTCTGCTGCACACCCTGCACGTGTGAGTGCTGCAGCGCTGCCCATCCCGTTGCAGGACAGGGGCTTGCCATGCACGGCTGGAGGAGCCCTGGGCTCTGCGGGGATGAGCAGAATGCTGCCTCACCCTGTTGCTCCATGCTGCTCACTGGCTGTCCGGGGAGGGTGGCCTGAATGAACCAAAAGTAAGTATGGGGCAGAAGCTCTGCTGCACACCCTGCACGTGTGAGTGCTGCAGCGCTGCCCATCCCGTTGCAGGACAGGGGCTTGCCATGCACGGCTGGAGGAGCCCTGGGCTCTGCGGGGATGAGCAGAATGCTGCCTCACCCTGTTGCTCCATGCTGCTCACTGGCTGTCCGGGGAGGGTGGCCTGGCAGGTGTGTATGGCTGCCCAGAGAAGGGAGCTGCATCCAGCAGAGCACTGCAGCCAGGTCTGGAGAGATGGAGGATGAGGGGTCCTTATGCGCCGCTCTGCAATTCCTGATTTTGTGGTGCCAAATGTTTGCTTGTTACCAGGTTTACAGGAGAGGGAACAGGCATTTTCACTTGTAGACGGGTATTTTCTTCCCAAGTGATGTGCGAGAACCTAGGAATGTTTTGGGGTTTTTAATGCCAGTGTTACCGTTTGAGGGAGGACTGTGTGAGGGTGCTGGGTTTTTTCACTCATCTCTCTGCACTTGCTTTTCAGAGTTGTCTTCCTTGGTGCCATGCCCTACCTTTGAAGTCAGTTTGAACAACAAAGAGAAGGGTAAATTTGCCTCCTCTCTCTTGCTGTTGTTAAACTAGACACCATTTATTTGTGGCGAATTTTCAAGTGTAGGATTGACTGTCAGAGTTTTCCTATGCTGTTGCTGGGAGAAGAGATAATTGCTGTCAGTGTTCCAAAAGGGAGCAGTGACTTCATTTTATGGTGTGACACTGTGTAAGTCCTGATTTTCAGGGAAGAAGCAAATGCTATAACCTGAAGTCTGGTTCCTTGAAGATGATTGAACTTGACCTCCAGGAGATGCTGGACTCTGCCCCTCTGCTCAGAGGGATCAGTGCAGGTTTCTGGCTGTGATTGCCCCTCTTGTCTGCAGAACCAGCAGAAGGCAGGCCCTTAGGTGTTCTTGGGCATCTTGGACATGGCTGTGTGCTTTCTTCCAGCTTTTTGGGAATCTGTCACATCTAGAGGAAGAGTCAGGAGAGACAGTGCTGGCTTCATTGGCCACAGCCAGATCAGCAGGGCTTGGCTTGCTCTTGGTGAGATCCAGAATGGTTGATTTGACCATCTCTGCCTGCTTTGACTGTGGAAGTTCTGAGGTGGGTGCTGTGATTTTAAACTGTACACACCTAAAAGCTCTCCAGACATGGAGCTGTCTAGGAGAAGCAGTGTTAAGAGCCCAGTGGCAGTGTCCCAGTGAGTCCTGGGCCCAGCTGTTGCTCAGCTCTGGTGCTTCATTAGCATCCAGAGGCTATTCTTACCAGGCTCTGAGCATCATGTTGAACAGAGAGGCAGGCAAAGAGAAAATAAGCTAGAGGTGAAAAACTTGAGGTGAAATAATGTGAAACCTTTTGATGTGTCTTTTCGCTGTTACATTTTCTGCTTTCAAATGTGTTGATGCAGCACCCAGTTCTTCACACCTCTTGCAAAACCAGCCTCTGTCTCTCTTGGCTTGTGCCCAGGGCTGCCTGGGCCACTTGAATGTGTTGGTAGGTGGGTTTGTTTTACGTGGGAGCAATTGTATATAGCTGCAGTCTGGGAAAAGGGGTGTGTGTCCTGCTCCCATGCCAAGGGACAGCTCAGCACTTCGGTGGGGACTCAGGCTTGTGGCTTGCTTCTTCCAAGCCATGCATGATGGTAGAAGCAAACAGACTGGTTTTGGTAGCAGCTTCTCTTCCCTTCACCTGGGAGGAGAAGGAGGACTCAGTTATACCAAGAGCAAACTGAAAGCTGATGGCATTTCCTTACCTCAGTTTCGCAGTGTTCTTGAATATTTTTGGCATTTGTGAGAGGTCTTTCAAGGAGTTAGGTGTCTGCCCACCTGATAGGTCTTTACCTTTGAGTCAAGTCTCTCTTTAAATCTGCCAACCTCTCCGTTTAAGAGCTTCCCCTATTCCCAGAGCAGCTGCTCTGCTTTGCTCTTGCTTGAGCTGCCTTTTGCCTTTCATCACTCTGGAGAGGTTTTGAGACCCGATGCCAAAGCTTAACCTCCATTCTTCTCCTGGGGAAAATTCCCATTCTTTTAATGCCACCTCCCACTTCAGGGAGTCTTTTGTAAAAAAACCCTAAACAACCCATGGCCTTCATATGGCTGTGCTGGCTCCTTCCCTTTCCCAGGTGAGGTCTGCCCAGGTGCTCCAGAGCCTTTTAGCTGTGCTGTTGGGGCTGCTCCATGGCAGGGACTGACTTTCCTCATCGTTGCAGTGAGTGGCTTGGAAATCAGGCTGTGTTTATCAGAATCAGTATTTTGGCAGTCAGGCTGTTAAAAGCCCAGGTCGGGACATTTTTTTGCCACTTTGTCACAGCTATTTATTTTCTCTTTGCCTGCCTCTCTGTTCAACATGATGCTCAGGGCTTCAGCTGTGAGCCTGGTAAGAATAGCCTTGTTTTTACAAGGGGCTTTGTTGGCTCTGCTAATGCTCTGAATGGTTGTACTCCTGGGAAAAAGGAGAGGGAGGCTGGAATCATTCCAGCTGGAAGTTGTTGTGCCTCTGCCAAAAAAACAAAATAAAAAAAATATGGAAATTAATTCCTCACCCCTGTGCAAAGAGGGAGGAGAAACAGCCCCTTAGTTCCAGAAAGGGATGAAAAAAGGATAAAAGAGGGGGATTTATATCTCTCTTGCTGATGAGGGAGAAGGAAAATATGATCACTGAGTGCTTAGGAGCTCCCACATGCTAGGCTGCATTTTTAACATCCTGCTGTCTTTGTCATACAGCAACAAAGCTGGGGGTTTTAATTAGCCAGTGGTTGTTTTTGATATTCTAATTTCTAGTGCTGTGAAGTGACTCCTGAGGCAGGTGGCTTTGTTGCTAGTCACGTGCTGTGGTGTCACTCAAAGGTGTGATTAGATTCATTTATTGCAACTTTTTTGCCTTCAGCTGTGATAGTCTCTTAATTACAGGCTTGCTTTTGGTTTTTCTTTTTTTTGCTTCCAGGCATCTTTGAGTCCAAAAGTCAGCAGTTGTGTTCTCTGTGGAAATGCTGTCGGGTGGCCGGTGCAAGCACTGCTCAAGGACTGTGAGCAGGGACTTTGGTTGCCTTGGAAACTGTGTGCCATATATATGTGTGTGTGTGTGTTCCTGTCTGTGTATGCATGCACATGTTCCCTTTTCTGACCTAGAGCATCAGAAATGCTCTTCAGCCTGGAAGGGCTCTCTTTCCATGTGTGGGTTCCCTGAGAGGCCTCTCATTGCTGGTGCAGAGCATTGACCCCTCAGCCAGGGAGGTTGCTCAGGCAGTCTTCCCCCATGGGCTCACCTGGTATTCTCCTCATTGTGCTTCCTCTCCTCTCTCCAAGCATAACTGCTCTTGAGGACAGGGCTCTTTTGTTTGTCTGGCACAGGAGCCTTCTTTGGAGTGTTCTGATGGATGCCAGGATGCCTTTGCTGGGGTATTTTACCTCTCTGTTCCTCTCCACTGTCTTGTCTTCCTTCATCTGCCTTTTTCCCTGTGTGTAGTCTCTCACCTCCCTTCTCCAGAGCTTGGCAGGTGCTCCAGTCTGGAGCCTGCATGGCCACCCCAGCTCACTCTGGCCATCCCTGGGGACTCTCCACTTCTGAGCTCCCCTATGTTGGAATTCCTGAGTACAGACATGGTTGTCTTTGGGAGGCAGCTCTGGATTTCTTCACCTTACAGTTTATCCCACAAACTCTCCAGTGCTTCTCCCGGAGCAGGGGAGCAGCAGTAAGTGCTGGCAGTGCCCAGCACCTGCAGGTAGTAGGGGTGCTGGCAGTGGGGTGGGTGGATGAGAGGGCTTTGCTTCATGTGCAGAACAAGCAGGCTCTTGGTACAGGCATGGGGATCACTTTCCCAAGAGGTGACACTCAAAGCTAAGCCATCACATCAGAGGAGAGGTCAGTCCATTCCAGCTTACACCTACTGTGGCAGCACTGCAGTTTTCCAGCAATCAGCTGTGGGGTTTTTCCACTTGAAGTCAGTGGAGGTGCCACTATTGCAAGTCCTCATGTTTTGTAAGGCAGTAACTGATTTTGCTGTGAATATGGGACTTGATGTGCTGGAGGTAGAGACCTTGAACTGTTTTTTTTTTTCTTTTCCCATAGTCCATATTGGCCTTTTGTTACCAGAAATGGATAAACAGCAGGGTAAGGTAGGTTGTTCTGATGAGGGTTTCTTGAGTTTGGAGCCTGCATCCTGTGAGGAAGCCATGGCAGTGTCTGAAGTTGTCAGTGCATCAAACGTTGAGAGCTCAGGCTGCTGCTCCCTTGAACAACGTCCCAGAGAGCGATGACATATTTTAGATGGCACTGCTCTCCAAACTGCATCCTTTTGCACTGCATTTCTCTCCTCACTTGTCAGTCATCAAAATCACATCTACTATTTTTAGTCACCCCATGCTTCTTTTCCTGTTGGGGGTGTATATTTAGACACCTGCCAATCTCTGTCCCCTGTTTGTCAGGTTCTGCTACAACCTAAAATGAAAAATTTCAAACCCCTGTGTTTCAGAAATGCAGGAAAAAGGGTTTGTGGAGGACCCAGAGCTGTTTCCGCAGCTGAAGAGGCAGAAAAGGGCCATGAGCTGAGCCCATCTCTGCTGAGGCAATGTGCGACTCAGGAAGGGATCAAGGCATTACATGACACCTTTAATATTCTCACTTCTGTCATCTTCAGCAAGACATGGGTGATGAAGGAGCAGTAATGTCACATTTCTATTTTTATAACCTTCTACTGTATTAATGAGAAATTCTAAAGGCAACATCTCACCAGGTATGGTTCTTGTGAACAGCTCCTCCAGTGTTGTGTCCAAAGGCTCGGTGCTGTGAAGTTGGAGGGGTGGCTCAGCTGTAGGTGCCTGGAAGGTTTCCTTGCTCTGACTCACTGTGGCTTTTGATTTCCAAACCTTGGACCAGACATCGTGCCCAGCCAGGCTTTTGTCCCCTACCCCCTTGTAGGAGAACTGTTCCTTAACCATTCAGTACCAAACAGGGATAACAGGACGCCAGCCATTTTCATCATGTCCTAGGCAAGACCTGAAATTCCAAAGAAAAGCCACAAAGACTGCATTAGGACTTTTCTCTGCCCCTCAGGCTACTTTCAAGCCTCCTCTACCCCAGGGTCTGTATCATCCCTCCATCTTTTCCCATTTGGGTATTTGCTGCCTGTGCTCTGTTCCTGTGCTGGCCTCATGAGCCAGCAGGGCACTGAGTCATAGTGAAGAGCCCGTTTTATCCAAGGAAAGGAACTCCTTTTTATATTCCAATATCCTGTCTGCTGCCAGGCACTGGCTTGAGTGTCTGAAAGCAATCGTGCTTGCAAACTGGAGCAGAGTCAGCATGTCTGGTAGCTCAGGCTTGTGCGTGGAGCTGCCTCTGACTCTTCCCGGCGGAATGAAGGATTAGCAGGACAATGCCAGGCAAAAAACCAAGATGTGCAGGTGCTCTTTATGACAGGTGGGTGCTTTTTCCCCCACTGCCCATGCAGGGGAAGAAGAACTCTACCCACTGCCTCTTCTGAAATTGTCCACTGGAAAGGGAGCTGGCCCAGCTCTTTCTGTGGGGTCAGCAAAGTGGCAGTGCCAAGAAAAATGGAGCAAAGAAAGGATCACTGCATGGAGTGTCAGTGTTTCCCTGGCCTGAAGTGGCAGTGGGGTACTCTGCAGAGCCAGGGATCTGTCTGTGCATCCTCCCCACATGCACATCTGTAGTGCCTGGACCGTGGACGTGCTGCCCTTCTGCCACTGCTGTTGCTTTTCCTTCTCTTCATTCATGGAGAAGCAAATGAATGTCCTCTGCACAGCCCAGGGAGGGGAGGAAGTGCCTTATGTTCATTTTTGTGTAAAATATGTCCAGCTCTTGGAATATTGTGTTTAAAACAACGAAAAGAGGAAGGCCCCTTTACTCAGCTGCAATACCTGTCCCTGCCTTTGCCCAGGGATGGTTTTGACCCCAACCTTTGCCATTCCTTTTGGTCAAAAAACCCCAGGCTTGATCAAGGCGGAAAATTAGTAAGATGGCTTGTTGCAAGCCGTGTGTCTGATTAATGAATCCTCTGGAATATTGTTAAACATCTGGTGAATGTACAGTGGTTTTGTGTGTTAATATTTTGATATTTGTCCTTTGGAAATGCACGTCTTGAAGCCTTGAACTGCACTTCTGGAATACTCTGCTGCTGAGTCTGATTCTCCCCTTGCTGGGGAGCAGCAAGAAGAGATGGAAGTCAGCTGTGATGGATTTCTGGTTTTTAGAGTATCCTGTTTGTAAATAATGCTACTGCAGGGAGGGGGGGTCCTGTGGGAAAGGAGGTGTGTAGCAGCATGAGCAGGGCAGCAGCCTGTGGAACAAGCTTCTTGGATTTTTCCAGGCTGGTGAAGATTGGTTATCCTGGGTGAAGAGCTGTTAGAGCAGAGTGTGCACTGCTCCACCCATGGGCTCTCAGTGCTGGGGATGCCTCCAGCCCAAAGCCGAGGTGCAGACTGGCATAGCTGCTTTTAAATTGTCATTTATTCAGAGTGATAAAGGCTGGTGGCCTTTTCATCTGCTGGGCTGGGGGATGGAGACACACATTTCTAGTGAGGTTTTTCCAGGCGATTTTTATGCACTATTTTGCAGGACTGTGCTAACTGTTCCCCTTGGCCTGGTTGGCTGCATTTTTAACCTCACTTAAATTTCTGCTCCATCAGAATGGTTGCTGTTGATTTTTTTCTTCCCTCCCTCAGAATCTGAGGGTTTATTTGGGTTTTTTCCCCAAGTGTTTAATAACTTCTTCCAGAGCAAAGCTCTGCTTTGCTTCTCCCACCTTCTCCCAAAACGCAAAGCTCGGGCATTTTTCCTGAAGCCAGAAATGTTTTATAGGGAGCAGGACTCATCTTTGGCAGTGAGAAGTGGGATGTCTCCCAGTGTCTTTGGTCATGAAAAGAAGATGGAGCCACCCTAGCAAGTAGCAAACCATTGAGGGCTTATTTCCCCGTCCCTACCGTTCTTCAAACACAGCTTTTCTTTCAGTGGGAGTATTTTTTTTTGCCCTTTGAGTTGCTGTGTCCTTATGAACCCTCTGTCCCAGCCCTGCATGGAGTTAGCACTCGCAGCCCGCCGTGGAAGCGAGCAGTGCATTAACCATCACGGCAACCTGGCACCTTTTGCATATGGTTCACTTGCAGAGCATTAAACATTTTCTCAGCCTTGCTTCAGTGTCTGGACATCTTTTCCTTCCTCTTAACCCCCACTGTCTCCACTCTGTCTGTGATGACAAGTATCTGGGGAAAGCTGTTTCTGTGAAACACTTGACATCCAGCATTACTTTCCTGTCCTAGCGGTTCATGTCAGAGAGCCTTTAAACTTCTTCTAGTAATGTGATTTCTTTGTTTCTTTTTTTCTGTTCTTTGTGGTTTGTCAGAGTTGCTGCCCATTGCCTGCCGAAGGAGAGGGAAAATGTGATATTTTTCAGCTTGCTCATCCCTTTATTTGCTGGAGGAGCAGTGGCAAACTGATTACAGTGATCCTTCAGTGCAGAGAGCTGGTGGTGAATAGAGGTGCTGTGGATCTTTCAGCAGCTGGGAAGAAGGAGAAATAAATGTAGATTAATTTCTCCTGGAGGTGTGCTGGAATTGTAGCTCCCCCAATGCAATTTGGTCTTGGCAGTTATCAGGCTGAATGTGGCTAGGAGTAAAAAAGTCAGTATCTGGAGGAGCCCATTGGCTGGGAGTGGAGCAGGTAGGAGAGGGGCTGCGGGCTCCTGGCTCTGCCCCTGTTCTGCATCTCAGTGGACCTTAGGTGCAGGGGAGGAGCAGGGAATCCCTACCTGCCAGGGTCCCCACAAGTGCCTCCGTCATGCTGGGGTGTCCCAGCCTGGAACAGGAATGATGCCTCCAAGCCTGGCATTGAACTGCTGCTCTTGCG
>NW_008237174.1:3212086-3229466 GCF_000691975.1 Corvus brachyrhynchos | reverse complement strand
GAAAGGGGAGAGAGGTGTTTGCTGCCAGCTCAGCTGGGCAGAGCTGGTCTCATGCTACCAGGCAGGGACCCAGGGGCCTCTCCCGTTGGGGCTTCAGCACTGGCACCACCCTGTGGGTCTTGGCTGTGTTATTCTGGAGAAACACCTCTTCCTTTAAGAAGTGATGAACCTTAGAAATGAGAGGCTGATGTTTGCTTTTCACTCTGTTCCTCCCGTTTGTACCAGTCTCCCAGTAGCTGTGGGGAGAGTGTCTGTCTAGTCAAACACATCAGATCACAAACTGCACAGAGGGAGTTAATCTGCAAGAGCCCTCCCTGGTGCCTCTCTCCCCTGCCTGCCTGCTCAGCTGAGGGCAGCTTTCAGCTCTTCTGTGTGGAAACTGGGGCATCTCTGAACCAGCTTCTTTCATCTGCTTCTGAAAGGCCTTACATCCTCCTGCCTAACATTTTGAAGGGTTATTTTGGTAGTAAAAACAAGAGCATCATAGGTTGGGATGAGCTGTTTCCAGGAGGTGACCCTGCCTTTGCACTGCCCTCTGTTTTCAGCGCTGTGACAAGGTGAGCTGGCTACTGTCTATATAGATTGGGCAGCACTCTGAAAAGGACAGGTATGTTTTCTTTTGATGTTCTGTCCATATTCCTGGGAGCTGGAATGTGCTTGAAAATGAAGTTGAGATCAGCCCATCTGTTTGTGTCAGCTCACCCCAGCAGGGCCGGGAGGTGCCTCTCTGGGACCAGTAATTCCCACCACAAAAATTTCCAATGAGAAGTTCTGCCAGCAGTGGCAGCATTTCAAAAGTGTTTGACTATAAGTACATAAATGCTGTTACATTCAGTAGCCAGGAACTCTTAGTTCCTGATTTTTTTTTTTTTTTGGTCAATCTTTATCACCCTCTGAAACAAAGCTTGTCTTTGTTCTGAACAATTGGTGGGAAGCTGATTATACATCTGTGTATGTTCACACACACACACATGCTTTTTTTTTCAATACATATAAATATATATGTATATAATGAATCTATTTTATATATATGTGTATCTGGGGTAAGGAAGGCAAAATGCTCAAGTGTTTTACTGTTGTGAGATGTGAAGTAGCTTTTCAGGGTTCATTGCACAGCATGAAGCCTTTGGATGAAACAGCAGATTGCCTGGTGCCCGGGGGCAGCAGCTGACGGGTGCTGTCATTCCTGTCTCGCAGGAGGAGCCGGCCCCCACGGCGCAGGGCCGCAGGTCATCGCTCAGCGGGGTGTGCTACCTGACCATGGGCCTCCTCGTGCTGCTGCTGGGCCTGGTCTTTGCATCGATGTACGTGTACAGATACTTCTTCATCACCCAGGTAGGAGTGTCTTGGGGAGCACTTCTGGCTCATCAGCCCAAGCAGCCAGACCACCTCTGAAAGAGGTGGTGCTGGTTTTTGTTGCCCTGCACTGTGGTAACTCAGGAGCCACGTTGCTGGGCACTGCAGATGAGGCATTTCTTAAGTAGTAGGCTCAGGCTGACCTCCATCCCCAATGCCAGGAAGGGCCTTCCAGAAACCCTCCCCTTCCCTTATGGTTTTGGTTTGCTTGCTTTCTAACTCCATAAAAATATCCTGCCAGTTGTACCTTTTTAACCCCCCGTCACTGCTGTCCAGGGTACGGCAGTCTGAGAGCATGGCTTGTGAGAGGGGAACAAGCCTGGAGAGAACGGGGTGGGTACAGGCAAGGGAACAGCTTTTTGCAGTAGGTTTTGTAGGCTCTAGCACAGAAAAACTCTGTAGGTGTAACAAAAATAGGTGCTGCTATTAATAAAGCAAGCAGAGAAGTAAAAAGTAAGTGGGAGATCATATAGAACGTAAGCCCTCAGCCTCCATTAAATTCAGCACCTTTTCTTCCACACAGTCTTTGCAAAGCCTGGCTTGGCCTGGCTGAGGCACTGGGCTGGCAGCACTGTGGAGGGTCAGAACACAGGGAATGAGACAGGGCAAAGCTGCCTTTTGAGGAGGAAACTGCTGAGCTCTGGCTTGCTGAGTGTTTAGCCAAGAAACCCCAGAGCATTGATTTGCACCAGAGCCCTCGCTGTTCCGTGGAGTGGCTATTAGTGAATGAGTTCTCCCAGGACCACTGCTGCCTTCATCTCTGCAGCCAGCACGTACCCACTCTGCAGAAGAGTCTTTGTATCTACTAGTTTTCTCCATAAATTTCCTTGCTGTCAAGTTAATTTGCAGTCTTTGTTTCAAGAATCATCAGTGCTTTATTACCTGTTCTCATTTACACCTGATCTGGAAACACTGTGACAGCCCCAGGGCTGCTCCCCCCTCACACACACCCCTGTCCCAGTGTGAGGGTACCTGTCACAGGGCTTTTGGTGGAGGCACTTCCCTAGAAGCAGCCCTGGCCCTGAGGGAAAGGTATCGGCCTGGCTGTGGACAGTGTTCAGTCCATCACCCAGTCAATAACCTGCTCTTGGCACATGCCAAATGGCTCTGAGAAATGCCTTCTGGTCCATTTGGGGCCACCTGGTGTCACCCCAACTGCTGCCTGTGATACCACGTGGCAGCTTATATCCCGTCACACGGTCAGAGATGCTATGAGGAGCATGGCAATGGGACCTTCGTATCTCAGTCTGCCATGGCTGCAGTTCATCCCTGTGATCCTCATGCTCTAACCTGATTGCTCACTCTGCATTAGCTTTTTTGCCCATACATTGTGCTTCTGGAGAATCACAGAGTCATAGAATTGCTTGGGTTGAAAGCGACCTCAAAGATCATCTCCTTCCAACTGCCCTTCCATGGGCAGGGACTCTTTCCAGGTTGCTCAGAGAGCAGCAGCTCCTGTTTTGCTGTGAGGTGAATCCACTTTGTTTTGCTGCATTTGCCACTCCAAGATACAAGAGCCTCTGGAAATGATGCTCTGCTCAGCTCAAGTTTCTATGCTTCCTGTAGAAAAATGCAGTTACTGGAAGCCATGGCTATGGAGAGACGTGAACAGCCTGGTTAGGAAATTTAAGAGCTTGCAGACAGTCAGTTTGCCTTTCTGAATTACTCCTTGTGAAATCCCACAGGGAATTCTTTATTCCTTTTGGACCTGGCTAGCATGAAGTGGGATGGGGTCATTTCACAAGGGTAGTTTGCACTCGGTTCATCAAGAATGTTTTGTGGTAAAAAGATTGATCTTGAAATACCTTCAAGCATCTGATGAATGTTTTACCCACTATGGGTAGGCTCCTTGCCATGTTTGCTGTAGCTGCTGGGGGAGGGGTGTTTTGTACCTCTGCCTGGATCTGTCCCCACAGCTGCCCCGTGAGAGCGTGTTCCACTGCGGTGTCCTGTACGAAGACTCGCTGTACTCACCCTTCAAAGGGCAGCTGGAGCTGCACGAAGATGTCAAGATTTACATTGAGGAGAACTACGAGCAGATCAACGTCCCAGTGCCCCAGTTTGGAGGGAGTGACCCTGCAGACATCATCCACGATTTCCAGCGAGTAAGGAGCTCCTGGGGCCTTTGGGGGCATAGCATGGGGCTGAGCTGGGTGCACCAGCTCTGTGTTCGTGGCCTAGCACTGTCACTGTTGTCATATACATCCATGATGGTCTTATTACTGAGCTGTCCTCCTGCCCAAGACCCTCTCTGAGTTTTTCCAACCCATTCTACTTGCTTGGTAGGGAGGTTTGTTTAACACAGTTTCCTGTCTTCCCTGAATTCCCTCTTTTCACCCATTTTCACAGTCGCATTTCATTGCAGAGGGGTTCAGTTGTGTAATTTCTGTGCTTGGAATGCAGGGTCTGACAGCGTATCACGACATTACGCTGGATAAGTGCTACGTCATCGAGCTGAACACCACCATCGTGATGCCCCCTCGCAACCTGTGGGAGCTGCTGGTCAACGTGAAGGTACAGCTGCAGTCCTGCTTGTTCTGTGTGCTTTCCTTGAGTTGGCTCCTGGGTGCCAGCTGGCAGCTCCTGGGAAATCAAAACTGCTGTGTCTGGGGAAGTAAGCCTTGGCCCTGAGTCTTCATGTAGAGTGAAGGCTTCAGCAGGTTTAGCTGAAATACTGATTTTGCAGACAGCACAGTAGCACTGGCATGATGATCAGCCTGACCAGGGAGCATGGAGAAGCAGGAGATTCCTTCCCTGTGGTGTTTACTGATTGTAGGAATCAAGGGAAAAAAGAAAAAATTCCTGCCTTTCACTCTTGCCATGGTTTCTACTGTGGTTTGCCACTTGCAGAGCTCTCAGTGTCCCTTGGGGAGGAACAGGCCTTCAGCATTCACCTTTTTGGGGGAGAATCTGTGCTGCCCTCCCTGCTGTGCTGCAGCACCAGGCTTTGGCTCATGCAGTTTTGCTCACAGCCAGCATTAATTGGGTTTAGTACCAGCGATTTTGTTCAGTTCAGAAGCCTGTGCTGCTGAAAGCAGCCATCTTAAAATAGAATACTCTTTAATCTTCACAGCAGGAAAAAAGCATACGATTTTTCAGATTGCAAAAGGTACATATTTGTCTCAGTCTTCTGCAGGTAAATCAAGGCACTGAGCCTGGGTCTTTTATCACTCCTATGAGGGTCTGTTTAAAAGAAAGGGGGGAAAAAAAGACAATCTAATTTTTACTCTTTCTTAAATTCTCTTTGCTTGCTTTCTGCTGTGTGCAGTGTGGTGAACTTTGCAGCGGTTAAGCTCAGAGGCAAGCAGTTATGCCTGGAGAGATGCCTGATCTCCAGTCCCTGTCAAACTCCCAGTTTGCTTCCTAGCAGTCCTCACAATTTCATGCACTGTGACTGTCTGGCAAATGTGCTGAGAACCCTGCTGGGGTGCAATACACATTTACTTACAACTCGCTCCAGACGTGTCACAGCTTCTGACCGTGGCAGGTGACCAGTCCCTGGGGCAGAGGGAAATGGAAGAGGCAGGATTACACAAGCTGAGAGAGAACAACTGAGAGATTGGGAATGCTGGTCACATCCTAAAATAACAGATAAAAACTCATGGTCAGTGAAAATGATGCATTGTCATTGAATTTAAAAAGGGGATAACAATACAATTAAAGTGGTCTTATGTGCTTGAAGAGCCCAAAGCAGGTGTGGGTTTAAATAACCTCCTAATTGTTGAGAAGGGTGTCCAGTAGTGTCCAGTCTGCCTGAGGAGGCTTTAACCTGTACCTTAGAGACATTTTTCTAAACTGGTTAGCTTGGTTTTGGGCTCAGAGAAAGCTTTTCACCATGAGGAGGACAGTGAAGCAGTGGAACAGGGTGCCCAGGGAGGTTATGCTGCCTCCTTGAAATTCTTGAAGGTTTTCAAGACCAGATGGGATAAAGCTCTGAGGTCCCTCCCCAGCTGAATTAGTTGTGATCCCGTGGGCCTGTAATCTTCATGGCCACATGTGGGGGGCGCTTTGCTGGTCAGGCAGAGAGCTCAAGTTTCTTCCTGCTGCAGGGAGGATCTTTATGACCTTATGACTTGCCCCACTGCTCAAAAGTGCTGCTTTTTGAATGCTGGGTGAGCTTTGTTGGTCCTTCGACTTGGAGATTTTTGCCTTCTCTGTGTCTCTGAATGCAGTCAAGTCCCAAATGAATGAGACTAATTTCCAGCAGAAAGTTTGGTTCTGGAGCTGTTTGGTGACTGCAGTCCTGTTTCTAGAATCAAATCACAGTCTAGCAATTAACACCAGTGGTTTGCTCCAGCAGACTGGGGTAGCACGGGGAGTTGGTGAACCTCCTTTGCTCTTTCCTTCCGGCCAGCCTGGTGCCAGGGTGCCCCTTTGCAGAGTGGCTGCCACATGCCCTGTGCCTGCTTCTTTCAGGCTTTATTCTGTACAGGTATGACAGTTCAGTGAACGGGCCTGCGTCAGAACAGGCCTTCTCCTGTGATGGAGGAGTGGTGATTCCCCCTTCACCTGCCACAGATATTTAAATCTCAGACAGTGAAGAAACTGGATTGTGTGCTCTTGGCTGTTACCCTGAAGGCCCCTGCCAGTAACTGCATGTATCTCATGACCTTCCCTGCATTCTCCCCCAGAGAATCAATAATGGGATTTCTTGCAGAGCTGTTGTGTTAGTGCAGTACAAACTGGCACTAATTGTCTAATCCTGCAGCGTTAGAGGATGGCCTTATTGATCCACCTGGCTGTGCCAGCCCAGCAACACAGCGCTCAGTTAAGCTAGTGTGTTTCCAGATATGTCTCTGTGGAGATAACCAGTCCTGGGAAACAGAAGAGGTGGTATTTGAAATGGTGCTGCTATTGCTTGCTTTTCACCTTGATTATGCTTACCTTGGCCCCATAGTCTGACAGTTCTTTTATTTCTTTGACTCTTAATGAAAAAGGACCAGAGGTGACTCTTTGCTTCATGATCTAGTTAGCATCTACTCACAAGTGCCCCCTGACCCACGCTGCACTTGTTACACAGCTGTTTGTTGCTACAGCGATGTCCAAACCTGAAAGATGCCCTGAGCACCTGGGAATGAGCTTGCAGAGAGTCTCCAGTGCTGAGCTGATCTCTTTCCTGCAGTGAAAGATGTGACCTCCATTCCTGGGGTGCATGTAGAAACCCCATTTTTTCCATCCCCTGGTAGCTTTCTGCCATGACACCCCTCTCATCACCCTGCTCTTCCTAGTGGCCTCTACCCCAACAGCAGGGATGTCACTGCCCCAGACATTCCTGGGGCAGTGAAAGTGTGTGGAGAGCTCAGTTCTTCTCTGAATGTGGTGCCCATGGCCCATCTCTAGTCCCCGTTCCTGTGGGCAGTAAGGGCAGGACATCATTGTGGCCGTGCTGAATGGACCAGAGAGGAGGGGGGGGGTGTTGGAATCTGAGCTCGGCTGGTGGTTGTAGGTTTTGCCTTTTGAAGTAAATGTAAAATGCACATTTCAGTGGAGTTTCTGGAATTTTGGTTAAGCTTTTATTCCTCTCCAGATGGGTTTCTTGTACTCTCAGAGTTACAGTTTTGGGCATCCTGCTCTAAAATTTGGGTCAGTTTATAACAGGGTTGATCCTACACTGACTTCATCCCCCACGTGAACATTCCATTTTTGGATCTAATCTGTTTTGTGTGCACCGTGCTAGCATCAAGGGACAGTTTCCTGCAAGGACAAGGACACATGTTAACTGGCCTCAGTAAGTGGAGCCTGAGCCTTCCAACAGTGAATGAATTTTCTGCAGTTTGGTTGTCCGTGGTGCTCTGCATGAAACAGTTGCATCCAGGGAGGAGATTATAGCGGTGTTTGTGCCTTATTTTGGTGGAAACCGTGTCGTTTCAGAAGGGGACATACCTGCCTCAGACGTACATAATCCAGGAGGAGATGATCGCCACGGAGCACGTCAGTGACATGGAGCAGCTGGGCTCCTTCATCTACCGAGAGAGCCCTGCCTTGTCCTGCCTCACCCCACATCACAGCCCCCTTTGGCTGCTTCAGCCATGCTGGCCTCTTCATGGCCAGAGGGGGGGTTTCCCTGTGGGTGTTTCCCTTGAGGTGTTCCCCATCCAGTTAATCTAAACTCAACTTCAGGATGCTGCTGCAAGTGGGTGCTGACTGCAGTGTTTCTGTCATCCATCAGCCTGATAGAAACTTTGCAAAAACGGCTGCAGGAGCCAGCAATTCATTTACACATGGGCTCCTGGGGCTGAACTAATAGCAGTGCTGTTGGGAACTGTTTGGAAAATTTCCCTAATGAAGGCACCCGATTCAGTGGTAGCTATTCAGAGCAGATTAGATCTGCAAATTGTCTTTAATTAATTAAGTTCCTAATCGTATGGAAAGCATTGTGAAGAGGGAACATTGGACTGTGTAAAAATGATTTCATTGAAGTCAGCAATATGTACCTTATATTCAAATGGTAACATTGCTCCAAAATACTCTTTAATACCAGTATTTGTATTAATTTGCTTTTAAGGTATACTTAAAGGCTCACCTGAAACACGGACCTATAGTCAGTTGGGTTTGGATCTCTGGGGAAGCTTCAGGGTGCCGAGGTCACCATGGCTGTAGCTGACGGTGCTTTCCCAATGGGAGCTGCACTGACATGGAGGAACTGCTGGCACACACTGGTTGTTGCTCCCATGGAGCCCTGGCACGGTCCTGCTTGTCATCGGGGCACCACAGGTTTGCTGTAAGGGGGGGAGGAGCTGCCTCACAGAGCTGCCCAGAGCTGAGGACCTGCCTTTGAAGGGCGTGGGGAAGCATTACCCAAGGCCGGGGCCATAGCAGGATCAGGCACGCAGGGATACAAACAGCTGGAGAGGAAGTGGCTATTTTAAGCACTTCTTGGCTGCATCCAGGGCTGTGGTCTGTACCAGCCTGTGACTTCTGCTGATTTCTTGAGGCTTTCTGGTCTCTGAGATAACACTGAGATGCTGTCAGCTGAAACTAGCTGTTTCCAGATGACTCCTTCAGCCTATGACAGCTCTTACTGGAGGACTATATCCTAGAGAAGATTGTTATTCTTCCAAAGACCAGATAATGCTGCTTTCCATATGGGCTGTGTTGTTCCTGCATTTCAGTGTTCAGAAGTTGCATCTCATCTGCTTTCCTTGCCCTCCTTGCTTTGTTTCTTACGGATTATCATTTGTTGATTCACCTCTCTCCTTTCTTTAAATCCCTTCTAGGTATCAGTCGACGTGAGGCTGGAAACTGTCATCGTATTCGTCATTTTGAAAACACTTTTGTGGTCGAAACTGTTATCTGCCAAAAGTCATGAAGCCACTCTCCAGATGTAACCTTCCTTGGCTTTGCTTGCACACACATGCACACACATGCTCTCAGCCCTCTCTTTAGACATGGTAATCTGGCTACTTTTTATACTCCCCCCAGCTTGTGCAGCTCTAACCGCTGGGGTCCTTTGTGGCCCTTCCTTCCCTGCTACCTACCCAAGACATTTGCTGGGCTTAAATTTACACAGTGGTCAAAGGTAACCTGGGGGTAGATGCAGCTTCTTCCACACCACAGGATGGAAATCTCTTTTGGGAGCAGGTTTAGGTAGAAGGGATGGCTGAGAAGTAGGAATGCTGGGAATAGGTGCTCTTTTCCTGGCTGAGCAGTTTCAGGCTGGGATATTGCTCTGATGCTGCCTTGGCACTGGGAAAGAGGGTGTATGCACAAGAGGAGGATTTCCATTTTGGTGCTGATGTCATGACCTAAACCAGGTGCACTGAGGAAAGGTAAAGTTGTGAGGCTACCGACAGGGCAATTTGGAGAGCTCAGCAGAGGGAAGGTTTCTGCCCAAACCATGCTGTGGTGGTCCCATTTTGCTGTGTGTTGTCCCCTTGAAGACCAGATTTTCAAACATTGAAAGCAACTCCTGTGTGCTGTTTTTGTGACCTGCTCCTCCTGAATGTGACATGGCTCAGCTGAAAGTGCAGGGGGTCCTGGGGGGTGTCCAGGGCAGGCAGGAGGACAGGGCAAGGGGCAATGAGGTGGGTGGGGGATGACATGAATGACACAGCATGTCCCTGCTCTCCAGCCACAAAGCAGAGCGTGAAGTGCATGGCTCTGTAGCCCTTTCTCTAACACACAGTTGCAGCTGCTGTGGATCTTGGGCAGATTTGCTGTCACACTGCCTGAGTGAATAGAGGTGTGTCTTTAATGCAAGATTCTAATGCCCCACTGATACACCATCTGTAGGCTGTGGCTGCAGGTGGAGCCTCGTGTCTGTCCTGGCCAGCTCTGCTTGCTTGGGAGGATGAGTTGTTTTCACATGGATCCATCTTCCTGAGTTGTGTGTGGATGGGGTGCCATGCCTGCACACCAAGTGGTGTCAGCAGCAGAACTGATAGTTACTGGCAAGTGAAGAAGGAGATTTTTGAAGTCTTTTAACAGTGTGTATTCTTGTGTGACTCCTCCAGTGGAAGCTGTTTTGATAGTAATCAGTGTAATCCAGCTGTGTATTGCATTATCTGCAGGCACCATTGCGGTACAGATATTGATACAAGGCAAGATTCAGCTGATCAATATACTGCAGAGAGATTGTTTGAACAAAACTGCATTTCTATTGATCGTTAGAAGAATTGCAGAGTAATTAAATATTCTTCCCTCTGTTCCATATAGTTAAAACTAATTAGGTTCTTGAAATGCAGGCAGTTTTTTGGCTTGAAAGAATGGGGTGAGTTTCCACTTGGCACATTCTTGTTAATTGGTTTCCAGCAAATCTGGACTTGTTCACCATCTGTTGAAATGAGTTTGTTGTTTTGGAAGAGGAAGGATAAAGTAAATGCAAGTACAGTCATTAACTCAGCAGAACCAAAACACAAAATTAATATATTTTAAACTTTTGAGTGTTAATTCTATGAGTTAATTATGTGAAAACAAAACAGGATATCACGATGGCCATCTAATGCAGTAGGAATTAGTATGTCCTTAGAGGCTGAGTATTTATTATTTTATACAAACATAGCTATAAACATTAATTTCTATCAAGTAGAGGAAGACACTTTGGTTTCATTCTGCTTTAAGCTTGATGTAAAATGAAGAATTACCAGGGGTTGATATGGAAAGTTTCCCACTGCCAGATGGGTATTTAGTTTTCTAGCATTGTGTTTTCCCAGCAATAACTTGCTGCTAGCCCCAGCCTTTAATTGCCAAGAGGATGACAAGAAGTGGGTCAGAGAATTGGTTCACTTAATGGAAGTAACTGGTAAATTTAAGCCCTGCGTTTCTCTTCATTTCTAGAAGCCTAAGCCTGCACTCAGGTGAGCATACAGGCCTCTTCCCCTCCCCTCTGGTTCTGCATGATTTAACTGGTCATTGGATATGCTAACTGTGCAATCCCGCAGCTGTAAGGACAAACCTTGGTTCTTTAGGATGAACTAATGTGGTCACTGTTCCATAGGATGAGAAGGCAGTTGTCTAGAAAGAAAACATAAGATGCTTTGTATATTTTGTCTGGTGGGAATCTTACTTCTTAGAAAAAACCCATGGGATAATAAAATCTTTTACCTCTGATATGTAAAGTGTGTGTTTGTTTGGAATGAGGAGAACATGCCCTCCACAAAGCTGTTGCTCATGGGAGGCAGCAGCTGGAGGGTCCAGCCCAGTGGGATCGAGGAGCTGGGCAGTGGCAGGATGCTGCAGTGGGGAGGCCCTTCCCCACAGTGATGGGAGAGCTGTGTGGGGATGTGGCTGACCTGCTGGGGAGCTGCCCATGCCTGCAGCTCTGTAGGGCTTTTCCCCTCTCCTTGCACATCCCTGGGAGACCCAAGGGTAGCCTGTGTGGGGAAGTCGCCCGACTGAGGTCTGTGAAGCAGGCAGATACCTCTGCTGCTTGGGTGGCTAGTGGGCATTGGATCTTTGTGCTCAGCCTTGCTTCTCCAGCTGCTGGATTTCTACACAGAAATGTGTACAGTGTGACCTAAGCCTGCAGTCTGCAGGGCTGGCCTTTGGGGGGCTTTCTTCTCCTCACTGCACACAGCAATGGGAGTCCCTTAGTGCCCTCCTGGGCTTTCTCCCCATTTCATCCTTCTGGTAGGGAAGTGTCAGAATATTTTTCCTGAACTTGATTGTTCCTCGTTCCACAATTAGTCTCTGGTCAGTCAGGGAGGAAGTGCACGTTTCACTTGTTACAGTCATTTTTGCTGCATTTTGCATTTAACTCTTCAGTATATGGGTGCTCTTTCCCATCATTGGGGTTCTGAAGGGAGCTGCATCTTACAGTAGCTGTGTTTGCCAAAGCCTCTTCTCCCAGGCTGGCCCAGCCAGCTCTGCCTGACAGGCCTCTTCTTCCATCAGCTCTGGGCTGAGGAAGCAACTCTGCACCACTCTGTGGGAAACCTGAACCTTTCAGAGATGCCTTTTGAAGGCTGAAATGCTGATATTAAGAATGTGATTGATGCATTCCAGTAAATCTAGTTAGCAGTGAGTCAGCCAACTGAGACTTGTCCACTACAAAGAAAACCAGCTTGTGTTGTGAAACTTTGCATTTCAAGATTTCCCTCATGGTTCAGTTTTTCAATTTTCTGAGGTTGTATTTGTTGCCCGGTGCTCTTAGGAGAACTTAAAAGAAGTCAGTTCTACTTCCTAATCTTGCTCACACTGTGGCAGAAGGCTGCTTTGTTTGATTGAACAGTAGCACGTATAAAAGCTTGGCAATAAAACCTGCTTTAGGAAGACTGGCAGAGATGCAGTTGAAACCCTAAAATATGGGTCACTGTGATAATGGTTGGCATCTAATATAATTTACTTTCTAATACTTGCATATTGCAGCATGGCTCAGGCAGTTGTTTAGCTCTGCCAGACAGTACACAGTAAGTCAGAGTTGGTCTAACTCTAACAGCATCCACTTCTGAGCTCTGGGTTTTTGCTCTTTTTTAAAAAGAAGTGCTATTAACTTAGCAGTCGAGGGGAGGTACCTCAGTGTCTGCTCTAAAACATGAATTTTTTATTTGTTACAAGCTCTCTGCAGGTGCATTTACATTCCAGTCGCATCCCATGATGTGCAGCCCTTTGGGATCTCTGCAGCCTTGGGATGAGGAGTGTTCAGGCCATGACGGACCACGTAGGTGCTCCAGAAAGGAGAATGAAGGACCTGGTTTTCCACCAGCATGATGGGGAGCCCATTTTTGGTGGGGAGTGGCTGCATCCTGTTCATGTGTCACACATGCATCTGGGCAGGCAGCAAGTTCCAGATGTCCCTGCTGGGAATTGACTCCAGCCCAACATGAACAGCTCTCTGCTATATTATAATGATGCCAAGCTAATGAAAGCCTGTTCTCTCTCCTGTACATACTTATGTATGTGCCGTAGGATGTGCAAGTTGTTCCCAAAGCATTTTGCTGCTGTCGTTCTGAATTCCACCCGGATTGTTATAAGAACAAGTACTGTGGATGCTGTCACTGCTTCCCAGAGAAAAAAAAAGGCATGTTTGGACAGCTATGTGATGAACAAAAATAGCTTCCCAGGTCTCAGGTAAATGCCTGTTTCTTGCTCTTTTGGCAAGTACAATTCCTGATGTCCCAGTGAAATTATTGAGGTGCTGCAGCTCCATCGCAGGGAATGTTTTCTGGATTAAATGAACAAAAAGCAGTGTGAGGGAACAGAGTCTCTAATACATATGGGTTGAGCTTTAGTGAGTATTTCCAGCTAAAAAAAAAAAAAATACAGCATGAAAAGGAGTGGAAGCAGCTAAACTTCATGATGTTAAGCTAAAGCATTTGTTTTAACATTTTAGTAATTAAATTATTATTTCTTGTTTCAAAACAATTTTAATCCAAAAATGCTGAATTAAAATGGTAATGTAAATAAATTAAACACTGTTCATTTTGTGTTAAAAGAAACATTTATGTTGACCAAAATGTCTACAAAACAGTGTCCAGCCTTGTTACTTGCCAGCAGGGCCCTATGAGACTGAGAAGGGAGCTGGAGCTTGAAGCAATGTTTGGACCATCCAATTTGTCATACTTAATTTAGGAGTCTTTGTTTCTGGAGGGTAAGGACATCTCTAGAGGATGCCTTTGACTGCTCAGTTTAGGAGTTCCTGCATACCTGAGTCTCTTTAGTTAGACAGTGTGAACACCCTTGTGTGTCAGATACTTTTAATGAGTGGCATTTTTTAACACAAGACTGACTTTAGGACAGGGTGACGCTGGCTGTTGCTTTTCCTGGCTGCTGTGTGCACAACCCCTTGTGCTTTTCTGCCTGAGGACTAGACCTGCTTCCTCAGGAGCACAGCTGGCTCTGACTTGCTGTGTCTGCAGGTAAAGAGGTGGGTGGTGAGCAGAAATGGGTGTCTGTGTATGGCTGCTGCTTTTGGTCTCTATTGTATGAAAGGAAAATCTCTTGATTTAGGTTGGAGTTACCTCCACAGCAGTTTCAGCTGATCACTGTGACCTTCCCCATTGTCTCCTTTCATATATTTTTCCCTTTTCTATGGGGTTGTCAGAGCTCACAGGTGGGTCTCACATGGCAGAGCTTTCCCCACAGGCCCCAGTTCAGGGGAAGATCTGAAGCAGACCTCAGTGGTGCAGCACATCCCAGAGCCTCAGCCCCTGCCCTGAGCCCATCTGTCACTGGCTGTGACTAATGTCCTGCTGGAGGCAGTAGGAGGATGCTGCAGAGGTGATACAATGTGCAAGGCAGCTTTGGCACTGGGTCTGAGTGTACAGGCTTGGGCACCTCTTGTGTTGCAGGTCACATCAGAGGATGGGCTGGAGCTGGCGCATCGGGCAGGAAGAGCACAGAGGCTGCTCATTGATTACCAGTACTTTAACTCTTTCTCTCTTATTAAAATCTTAGAAGTGGGTGGGCTGAAGAATCAAGAATCAGCTGTTTCCTTAAGTTTGCTGAGAAAATTTGCTCTGGGAATATTATTATTCATGCTGAATATGGAAGGTGTTTGTGCCAGCTCTAATTAACTGTTCTCAGTAGCACAAAGATGTTCTCCAGTGAAAGCCAATGTGTTACTCTATTCATTTGGATTAATTAATGTGAAAAGGCCAAGTATGTAATTTTGTACTTGAACTTTTAGATCTGTATTTGAATTGAAATCACGTTATGCAATGATTGAATATTCTCCTGGTCTGAGTGGGGAAAGAAGTTTCCAAAAAGAAGACAACTTTGTGTTGAAGAAAACCTCTGAAATTAAGATTTGTCTTCTTTTCAAGAGATTTCTCTAGAATGTCAGTCTGTTCCCCCAATTGTTATTCATGGAGTAACTTGTTCTCCGTGAAGTAACAGGAAAGGCTTTGGATCAGGCCCCATCTCATTTCTCCCCCTTTTCAGATGGTCATTATGTGGTTGCCACTGTTAGAACGACAGTCAATCCCCTAAGTCATTCTCCCTTCTCCAAAAATTTTTGAAAGTAAAAGTCAAAGAAGCAGCTATAAGCTGACTTGCTCACGTACTGTGGATACCCAGAGCTGCAGTCTGAAAATGCCCCAGTGTCAGCAGTGTTGTCAGAGCAATACTTTCTGCAGAGGTTTTGGGAGGTGCAGCCTGTCCCTGGCCCTTGGGTACCTTCTCCTGCAGTGTGGCTGGGTGTGATGGAACTGAGGAGGCCTGGGAAGCACCTGTGGGCAAGTGGGCAGTGGCTTTGCAATGCACATCACAAAGAAATTTAGCAAGCTGGATTTGAGAAATGAAGGATTTACAGCTCAGTGGTTTTGAATGTACAGGAGCCTTTGTGGCAATTAAACCAGCAGCACCATGTTAATGGTCTCTGTGGGGGTGTGTAGGAAAATACAAGCCAATGGAGTTACCCTTTAGAGAAAGGCTTGGACCTGACACAGCTGTGGGTTTGGATTTTAAGGGCTGAAAGTAGTAACTTGAGGCAGCATTTTATGACTTGTCTGAGTTCAGTTTGGTCTCCAAATGGACTGATCATTTTGTAGGTCAAATATTTGGGAGCAGCCTAGTAAACTGTTGTATTGTTGTTATACAAGCTAAGAATAAACACTGGAGGTCATAAACATCCAAAAAAAAAAAACAAAAAACCAGGATGGAATAAACCATGCAGCGACACCCACATCTACAGGCTGGATTTGCACGGCCATCTGCAGCCCCAGCTCCTAGGGAGGGAAGCAGGGGAGGCTGTGTGGGTTGGCAGCCCCATGTTCCTGTCACAGGTTGTGCAGCTGATTGGTTTTGGTTTTGTAATGACTTTAGCAAGACCTTGGAGTGAGATAGGGCTGTCAGACCAGCTGTGGGGCCAGGGAGCAGGAGGGAGGCTCATTGTACTGGGCTGGATGCTGACTCCAAACTTCAGAGACCACTCCTTGGTCTTCCCCAGTGTACTGAAGACTCCCTGGACTGTAAGGAGCTTTATACATATCCCTGATGGCCCTTTGGCTGTGGCACAGTCTGCACAAACCCTGAAGGGTTGCAGCAGCTGCCTCTAAGGCTGCCCACTGAGGTATGAGAGGCTAACACGATCTCCTCCTTAAAAACTAACAGCACGCCCAGTTATTGAGCAATGTTGGAAAAATCCCATGGCACCACACGCAGCACCTGTGGTGTGAATGTGACAGACAATGAATGGCAGGCAATGAATGTGGCTGGGAACAGCAAACAAGTGATTTCCCACCCCACTGCTGGCAGGAACTGTTTAAACGTGCTGTGTTTCCCTTTGTGGGCAGGGTAGTTGTGAAACTGTCCCCCAGGTCAGGCTCTGGGTCAGGGTAAGTGTGGTTAGCCCCCGGCAGGGACCTGTTTGGATGGCCAGGAGAATGGCAGCCGTTTTGGGTCAGACTGTCGCATTTGTCTCTGTCATGCTGGATGGCGATTGTTGGGAATGAGCACTGAGCCCCATCCCAAGCCCTTGGGCCTTGGCTGTCTCTGTGCTACCTCCCTGTCATGCCAGCTGCAGAGATGCCCTTAAGTAGGTCCTTATCAAGCACTTAGTTGTATTTTAGGACAGCTGCCTGTTTGAAGGGTCACAACTGTCAGTCTCACCTCGGCTTGAGCCCAGGACTTGGGAAGGAAATGAGGGTCAGTTAAGCATATTCTGTCTCCTGCCCTATTTTGGTCTCAGTTCTCCTTTCAGTTGAAGACATCCAGGTCTCCGGCACTGCAAGGAGGGGCTCTTCTCTTGGCAGCAGCAGGCTGGGGAAAAAGAATTGCCTGATCAAAGTGCTTTGAGAAGCATTTTGCTGTATTTGGAAAGGAGGTGCTTAGAACTGACACTGATCCCCCTCTCCAAGAAAAATGAATGCTGCAGAAGTACAGACAGTTGCAACGTAGCTTGAGCTCTTCTGAAGCATGAAGCAGGTTTGCAATAAGCCTTTTGGACCATTTCTTTCTGTGCTTTATAACAGCTTTAAAGAGAAGTTTCAATTAAGATGTCATGGATAGAAATCCTCGCTCTTTCTCCCTGACCCAGTGTTTTAGTGTTAGCCCATGAAATGCGTGAGCCAACAACAAGCAAACTCAAATCGAGTTGCCTTTATAATGGCACCAAATATCAAATGGCTGGTTGAAATATTAAATGGGGAGAGGAAAGCATGACAATTCTCTAATAAGGTTTGCAAAGGAATTGCATTTTGCTTTCATTCAGTGTTTTTGATGAAGTTGCCTAATTGCACTAAAAGGTAAATATTTGGTATTAATCTCCTTGACAACTTGAGTTCATCTGGTGTTGCTGTTCTTGCAGCACTGCCTCTGCCAGAGCAGCGCGTTGTGCTCGCCCATACAGGGACGTGATGGGGCTAACAGCCACTGTTTTTACGCTCTGACTGCTGGAAGGGCACCACTGTGCAGGGCTGTTTGCAGGAGCTGTAAAGCTGATTAAGGCCTTCTGATATTTGCACATCTCAGTGTGTTCAGTCGTGTGCTGTGATACCTGTGGGCAGGGTAATCTTAGCCCCATGCAGCTGTAGTGGGGTATCCTGGCCACTGCTTACATCTATCGGTGTGGCCAAAAAGAGTGGTTTTCCAGGTGAGAAGGTTCTGTGTCTGCTGCCTGCACCAGAGGCCTTGGTGACTGCCGCCA
>NW_008237174.1:3208643-3211727 GCF_000691975.1 Corvus brachyrhynchos | reverse complement strand
TCCAGGCCCCGCAGCCAGTGGGGCCAAGGGCTGCCTAGCACCTGTGCCAGAGAGCGTGTGGTGTTCCTGCTGGAATTATCATGTTGTTATCTCATCAATGGACCCCCTCACTCTGCAGGTTTCCTGGCCATGCTGCTGCTGCTCACCCCAGCCGGGCAATGGAGGTGCTGACTGGTGGCTGAGGGTGGCAACGCTGAGGAGAGGCGGGAGCAGCAGCAGGGACTTGCACGCCCTCCCTCCCCGTCACACGGGGGCTTGCTCTCACTTGTGGCCATGTCCTGGCACTCACCCACACACAGAGTAAGTGTCAAAAGCTTAAACTAATATTTTAATGTCCAAACCCATGTTTTTCCCTCACAGAGATGAGGCCCCAGAGGCAGCACTTTGTCTGTGGAGCTGTGAGTGTTTCCATGCAAAATCCTCCTTGGGCACCAGGAGTGTTTAAAAGTAACACTGCTTTTCTGACCAAAACTGTTCTGAGTTTGGCAAATGGCTTTGAGGAGAAAGAAGTTAAATATCCTTTGCTGTCCATATTTAAAATAAACTCTCGTGCTGCTGCATTGAGGCACAGTGTGCCAGCAGCTGAGAGTACCCTCACAGTCCCCTGGGCTCCTGGATCGTTGCAAAACAGGACCCTGGGACACCTTGTGGAGGTGGAATCCTGAATGTGGTGGTGTATTTAGGAAAGTATTTGAGGGTGGTGTTTTGTTTTGGTATTTTTAAATTTTGTTTTGTTTTTCAAACCAAACAAGCCAGCTGTGTGTGATGACCCACCCTTAAGGGGAAGGAGGCACCTTAAGGGTGGGTTGTCACACCATGGTGGTAGGAGGGGGAGGAGAAAGAGCTGAGGCAGCAGATTTCACTCAGGGATATGTGGCACCATGAAGGGTGGTGTTGTCATTCCTTTGTCATGTCAAAAAATGGTAAAAGTGACTGACATGGTTGGAGTCAAACGCTGGGCAGCAGTGAGCCCTTCACGATCATGGTGTTGGATGTGATGTACTCTTGGTGTGCTCTGGTGTCAGTGGAGCAAGAAAACAACAACAACAAACCTGACCAACAAGCAAACAACAGAAAAAAAGGTGTCTTCTGTCACCCGGGGTTAGCATGGAAAAATTTGCAAAGCAATACATGATTTATCACGATTTATTCAAAGAACTATCAGTGGATATACATTTTCCTGACACTTTCCCTCTGTGACAGTTGAAGACTGGAGTTTACCCCAGGGATGTAGCGGTGCTGCAGGTGTCACCCCTTGCGGTCCCACTGCTTGTCAGTTCTCTGTGCCTGTGCCAGGGGGCTCCCTTAGCCCTCCCTTGTCTCCCACCACCCCTTTCCTGGCACTTGCTCACCTTGGGCCCAGGGTGCTGCTGCCAAGATCTTCCAAAGGAGCCCCTTTCACAGCCAGCACCTGCCAAGAAGAGCTGCTGGCATTGCCACCGTTCTGCTTTTTATGACATTTTTCTTTCATCCTTTTTTTAAATTCTTTCTTTGTCCGTCAGAAGTTTGGTAACAGATGTTGAAATTTGTTCCCATCTGAGGGTGTGAATAGGACCTAGGTGACAAAAACAAAGTTTAAGCAAATTGGACACTTGCTTTTGGTTGAATCTATCAACTCCCACCTAGAGATGCAAAGGCAAATACAAAAAAGCTCTGAAATCTTGTTTATAGTTTTAGGAGCAGCTGATACCTCCTAAAAACCTTCAGACCATAAGGATTCTGTTGCTTTGTCTGACTTGACTTTACTTCTCCTTCATTGTTCTTCCTAGTGAATGCTATTTGCATGAAAATGGGACCTTTTGTTTCTGAAGAGCTGATCCATCCCTGTTACTTATTCCTCATTTGGACACTGACCATTGGAGTCTGAGTCTGTCCAGAGAGTGCAATTAACTTGGATCCTCCAGACTCCAATCCTCTGGGATACTGGGCTCATTTCCACAGCATCTGACTGTGATATAGAAAAGGGTTTCAGGTGGATTAAGTATGCAGCAGAGGCTGAGCAAACGTGGTTGTAATGGAGAGTGGGTGCAGTAATACCCCAAATATAAGTTATATCATGGGAAGTTATACCCTTCTGACAGGAATTTCCCCAGAGTCCTCCAAGGGGCAAATGTAGCTGTTACAGAAATGAAATTTTCATGTGTTGTTTCCAGCTGTGTTTGAAACCCCACTTTTCCCCTGGGGGCTGAGAATCCTGGAGCTGCAGGCGCCTGATCTGCTGCCCCTTTGTTCCAGAGGGCCGCCTGCAATGCGGCTCCATGGCTGGTTTGTCACTTGCAATCGGCTTGTGGTGCTGCTGCTTCATCTTGTTTGATTTGAGAAACTTGCCCGATGGTTCTTTGTGCTGTCTCCATTAACACTCAAAACATCACAAGACTTCTAGATGTCCTTGTGCTGACCAGCAAAGTCCTTCCTTCCTCTTGGCTCCCTGGCAGAATGTCATTCAAGCTTTGCTGTTTTGTATATAACCAAGAAAACAATATTTTGTAGCCTGAGCAGTTTTGCCAAAACTTTGATAAGAGAGATTGTGACCTATGTGGTTCTCTTTGCATCTGTGTTTAAAGGACATGAGGTGGGAGCTGTAATGTGACTGGGGAGAATGTTAGGAATAAGATTCTTGGACGCATGCAGTGGAGTTCTGGAAAAACAAATGCTTCATCTAATGCAAACAAAGTAGTTTTCAGTAAGGGAGTCTGGCTGCTGTGTTGTTCAAGTTAAACAATCTGATAGCCTGAAAGTTAGAATGGGTGTATTTACCCACAGGATTGGATTTTTGATTGGCAAAAAGTGGGAGAGAGATTTGGGACATCTTCTAAAGATGTTTTGTGACAGGTGTATGTGGGCATCACCAGGCAAGTGACACAGGCTAATTTGAGAGAGCAATAACCCATAATAGCATAGAGCATAAAAATTATTTGAATGGTGTGATTATGTCCAGAAATGAAATCTGGGATAAGACTCAGGGATACTGCCTGGTTTCTGCCCTGCTGTTCCAAACCAAGGTAGCATATTAGTCTATCCTCAGTATTTTGTGTTGCAAAGGAGAGGGCCATTAAAGGTCTCGCTATTGCTGCTGAGCGTCGT
>NW_008237174.1:3192695-3208568 GCF_000691975.1 Corvus brachyrhynchos | reverse complement strand
GCGTCGTGTTGAGTTTTTTCTTACCATTATAGCATGGAGTGGGTTACAAATGCAAATGTGTCCAGCCCATTGCTTTACCTCCTCCCACTCCTGATAGCCTACATGTGTTTTTTCTGAGGAATCATAAGGCAATGTATGTTGGGCTGTGGGTTTGAATTAGGTGTAATCTGGCTCCTTTTGTATGATTTTTGCTGTGAGAGATGGGCAGAAGTGAGATGGACCAGGAATAGCCCATCTCTGCTCAATTCCACATTGGAGGCTGGGTGGGATGCCTCAGGGCATCTCAAAAGGAAACAAACACCCCTTGTCACACAGCAGGGTCCCACCCCAAGGTCTTTGTGCAGTTGCAGGTGGGAGCAGCAGCAAGAGTTGAGCTCTGAGCGAAACAGTGTTTTACACCTCAGGTTTCCTTCTGTCTTCTCACTGCTCAAACAAAAAGGTCTAAATAGCATGTTTGTTATTAATACCAAGTTATTTTGCTCTGCATGAGGGAAACAAGCCTGCCTGCAGGGTTTTTACTGCTATGCCAAGCTGGGTCTGGCAAAAGTCACAGTCCTTTTTTTCCTGCCCCCTTCCAGCTGCACCTTTTTCAAACCACACCACTTCCTATCAGTATGAATGAAGTCAGTCAGGTCTCTGCTGTCTGCAACTTCTTGTGTTTTCTTTCCTAAGCTCCTCTTTAAACTGATAAAAGCTGTGTCAGACAGTGTCCTTCGCTGTCTCAGTAGTGATGGCAGGCCAAGCAGACCCAGGTTAAATGCTGGGCTCTGGGAGGTGGCTTTACTTGTAGTCACAAAGTTAATACTTACCCAGGAATGGTTGGGATTCTTGTGGTGTACTCTGAAGTGTAATCTAAACTGGATTTCCTGGGTTTGTAATGCTTAGTTTTGGATTAACAATTGCCCACCACTGTTTATAGCTCTAAACTGCTGATGCTTGCTCTCAAACATAGTCCCAGTCTAACGCCCTTTTTGTCTTGGAATAGAGATAAGGATTAATAGGAACTGTAGCCTACAGCAGATGTGAGGTTTTACATCTTTTGATGTCTGCAAATGGCACTGATTCAGCTCTTCTTCCTGGGAAACATTTCTGGTTCCTCATAGATTTTTCATTTTAACAGTGTCCCACAGCAACTTTTTTATCACATTAGAAAATGTGGTAAATGCCATTCTTATGAAGTGACAGTGTATAAAATCAGAATAATAAGAATAAACAAAATGAAGGAGGTTGTAGGCGTCCTTTGCATTTCCCAGTAACTAGAGACACTGATTCATTAGTTTGTTGCTATGGTAGACCTTTCTCAGTAGCAAGGAACCCAATGGAGGGAGAACTCTCAGCTTTGCTAAAGGATTCAGTGCCTCCAAAAAGCTGAAGGCAGAGGGTTGTGAAAGGGAAGGAAGGATGAGGACAGGGATGAGTAAGGCAAGCTGGAGCACCTGACTGAATTGTAGCTTTGCACTGGCCAGTTGCAAATCTAGGAGCAAATGGCACAGGTCGGGTGTGAGATCAGTGTCCTCTCTCCAAAACGGGACCCACACAGGGCTCTGCGTGTCCCTGTCACACCAAGGTCAGCCAGGGGCATTCTCCACCACTTTGTGGTCCCACTTAGGACATTTTTACTTCTTTGTGAGACTTCCACCAGTAAATGCTGCAGATGGAAAGAGCATGCAAATAGCTTTGCACTGTGGGGAAATAGCTGTGAAGGGAGCTGGGGTGTGATTTCTGCGTCTGCCTATCTGTAGAGCTTCACTTTCACGGCAAAATTAACTATTTCACTTCTCAGAGGGCTTTGGCCTAGGATCTACAGTGCTGCAAATTCCTCTTCAGACCATGTTGCTGTCCTTCTTCAGAGAGAACAAAGGGCAATTTTAACTGATTTTAGCAGCAGTAAAAATGCTAAAACATTTTGAGAGAAATGAGGCAAAAAAAAATCTCTATAAAACCCTTTTTATTTCTGTTGAGACTTACTTTCCTGAAGTTTTTTCTCATTACCACTGATCACAGATGTGATATTGTTCATGGTAAATACTTTTTTCCATTTGTTGTATGTGAACATCTTTCATAAAATATATAAAGTGAATTTTTTTTTTTACTTTTTTGTTTTTTATTACTAAAATAGTGAAAACTCTGTAGAATTTTCTGCATGCCTGGTAGCTGTGTTGATTCTTTCTATTTGGGAGATGAATGCTTTGGCTGGGATTTCCCTGGTTATTTGTAAATATCATCAGTGATGTTTTCTTTTAACCTTTTATTCTCTCCGAAGCCAAACAGATACTTCCTGAGCCTGACAAATAAGATAACAGTTGTACTAGAAGACAAGAAATTTGGAAAGTGAAGGACAGATGTGCAGAGTTAATCTAAGTCTGAGCTTCACTGCTTTCCCAGGTGAGTGAGGCTGCAGGGAATAGAGCATTTGCTGCTGAAGGACATGCCCGGTCTCTCAGTGAAGCCTGCAAATAAGTGAGTGGGAAAATTGCTTATGTGAACAGGATACAGGCTTGAATGTCTAAAACCCCAGCCACTTGGTAAGAAATCTGCCAGCCTCAGGGTGCATTTTTGAAAGGCCTCTCAAATGAAATGCCTTGGTTGGCCCAAAGGGTGAAGTTCCCCAGCAAAGAAGCTTCATCAACTGCTATGACCCACTGAGATCTCTGGGTTTTCTTTCTTTTTTGTTCATATGATTTTCAGGTTTTCAGATTTTTTTCTCCTTTTATTTTTCAGCACTCTATGTCTTTAATATTCTCTTGGTGAAACCTTGTGTCATGATTTAGATACAAATGCCTGCCAATGAGCAAGCTGCTGCAGTTACCCACCTGAGCAAAGAAAGGATCAGACCACACTAGATTTGACCTGGACAGTGAATGTTCAGAGGCCCAGAGGGAGTAAGATCCAGCAGGGAACTTTTGAGTAGAAAGGGTTGCCTTTACAAAATTCTGATTTCTCCCAGGAATCTAGAATGAAAGTCGTTACTGTGCCCTGATCATTAGTGCTCTCTTAGAGCTGGCAGGGGCACTGTGGGCCATGTGGAGAGGCAGGGAGCTCAGACAGTGCTTGGCTGTACCCTGTCCATAGGCAGGTACTAGCTTTTCCACACCTCAGCCTGTTTGTTTCTAGACAAATCAATGGCCAGGATCACTGCAGAAACACAGAGGAGATGCTCAGGAGAAGAAGAAATGCCTCAAGCATTTTTAACTTGTTCTTTGTACAGTGTTAACAAGGCCTAATCTGGTCAACATTGCAGCCCCTTCTAAGCAGTATGTTATTGCTGAGGAAGGTAGCCTAGAAGCCAAAAATTCCTAAATTTAATGTTCATCTCCCTGCTGTCTACCAGCACTCTAAATTAAATTACAGTGCAAGTTACTTTATGATCTGTGGGACCAAGGACAGCAGGGTAACACAACAAAGAACAGGCATTATTGGAAAAAAGCTGAGCAACAGAGGAAGCATAAAACTAGAGGTGAGCTTCTAGTCTCAGTTATTGCAGTGTAAGCCCAAAGTCATGTCAGTGAAACTAATGGAGCTGCCTCAGGCTACAGGAGAGCAATTGAGATCAGTTTTCTTAAACACTTTGGCATTTTCTGCCTCCCAAGGTACTGACGCAATCCCCGCAATCCCCATTCCCTCTGTTCAGGCATTATCAGTTAAAGTGGAGGCCCTCTTGGCATGGCTACTGCTTTGAGATGTAAAATAACTCTTTTGCCTCAGCACTATTTTCTGCTATGATTTGTTAACTTTTTCCAAAAGGAGCCTGAAGTCGCAATGGTAAAATCTTTGTGTCTACTGAAGTATAGTTAGTTAAGAGGTAAGTTCTGAGCAATGACCTGATAAGGATTCCCTATCTGCTGGCAGGGAAGCTAGTCAGATATTCTGAAATTACTGAGGGATTCAATGGAAATGGCCATTGATATGGGGAGGGAATTCTTGCTGGAATATCCTGGTGAGTTTTATTTTCATGCATTTTTTTATAACCAGGACATAGGGTAAATACACAGTCCACGTCTTCTCAGAAGCACAGTTCATCACCTGAACACCAAAAGGACTCTGTAAACAGTAGCACATACTTAGGTCTGCGCTGGGTCAGTGTTCCCAACTGGAACTGGATTTCTTTGGTACAATCTCATACATAGATGTAGCAACTTCAAAAACACTCACTTTGACAGACCGGAGCCTCCACATGTAAATCGCCAGCTCAGGGGAGAACTCAATACACAGTTTGTGCATTATCCTTGTCAAAAGCGTATGGAAAAGAGACAGTTCAAAGGCTGGGATTAGTATCCTTGCCTAGAAAGGTACTGCGAGGATCCAGCTCAACATGAATATGAAAACTATTTGGCTTTGATTGTTAAATCAGCCTCATCCCTCAGGAAGGTGGCAGCTAATTGCTGGGACAGTGATGCAGGCAGCAATGGGGGTCACCCAGAGCAGTGGGCTGGCTCTCTGCAGGCTGGATGCACGTTATCTTTGGGTTTATCTGTGCCTGTGAGCACTGATAAGAAGTAACTGACTGGCATGTTAGGCTCTCACTGCTTGATTATTTTTTATTGCCTTGTTTATTTGGGGAATGGTAGAGCTCAGCTTGCTCTGGGGTCCAAAAGGTTGCTTTCCCCCAGGGTTCTGTGTTTCTGACTACTGCTTTAGGGATCAGGGCTGCTCTTATCCCCCATAAGGGTGGGGGTTGTTCCTTCAGGTTCATGTGTTTGCCACTACATTGGACTAGGAGGTTTTATTTCATGCTCTTGTTTGGTTTGGCTCTGTTCATGAAACTATGTTTTTAACCAAGCAGGAAGGAACAGATGTGAAAAGCCTTCAAGTAGGAGAGGAGCTGGTGGAACTGGGGGAGTCAATTTGTGCTGTGTGGGGGTTTGAGCCAGTGGCAGCATTAGTTAGATGTGTGATGAGGTAGTCACAACAGCTGTCACTAAAAGAAGTGCTGCTCCTTGCAGAGCAAGTCAACCAGTGGAGGAATGACATGGAGATCTTGCTATACCCATGTGAACCTAAAGCTGCCTTTGCATTTAGAATTACAATCCTTATTTTTTTTTATAAAGAGCATGTGCAAGCCTAAACCCGACAGGTGCATGTATGTGAGTACAAGTGTACATGACCAGGACAGGGGTGGCAACAGAATTTAGTCTGAAGCTTTCTACCATGAACTTCAAGTCTTTGTTTCTTAACAGACCAAGTCTGTAGTGACTAAAGTTTTGAGGAAGGTTTGCAGGTACAGTGTGGACAGGGAAGCTGAAATATGGTACCACATGTAAGTGAACATTTTTTTCTTTTCCAAGTAAAGAAGAATCACATCCAAAGAAATATGCATTACTATTTATATGAATAATGAAATTTCTTTTTACCCATAAATAATAACAGAAAACATTATGGAAAGATATAAAAAATGTTAGGTACAGTCTCCTGGAAATGGACATAGTTCTGGTTTCTAGGAAATATTTTCAGATGTGAATATTTAAAGCAAATTGCTTAGGCAAGAAGTTCAGAATCCTGTACTTTCCACAAAAGCCTCTCCACACATCATCCCAAGTAATGAACATGCAGTATATAAATCAAGGCTTTTGCATGGCTCTTTTTTCACTGTTTTGCAATGGGTCTTCCAAGGACTCCTTTAAAACAAAATAATAACACGCCCCATCAAGACAGCAGTTCAGGTTTGCCCAGCAAAGAGTGACCTGAACAGTGTTTCGTAGCACTTGTTGAAAACTGATGTGGATGATGTTGTTCTTCACCAAAAAGTACATGAAGTATGCCACGTGATAAGGTGTGAAACACACCAAAAAGGCAACCAGGTTTGTCACCACTATCCTTTCTGCTCTAGTGCTGTGTGTTTGGGGGTTGTCTGGGTTTCTGTGCTTTCTCAGGCACCTGACAGTTTGGGCAGTGCAGAAATTCAAGGCTGCCATGCTGCCAAAGAAGATGATCTCCAAGGTGCTGAACAGGCCTGTGTTTTCCCATGTGCTCTTGGAGAAGTTATGGAAGCAGGATGAAATGTTGTGGCCCTTTCCATGCAGTTGGAAAGTAGAGACTGTCCCCACAGAGGTGCCCAGGCAGATGAGAGCACAGACCATGGCAGCTTTCTTGATGGATCTGAGGGTGAGGGCCATGAAAGGGTACTGGATAGCAATGTACCGGTCCACGCAGATGCACAGGGAGATGAGGATGCTGCCATACATGTTTACAAAGTAAAGACTCTCCAAGGTAGAGCAAAACACAGACCCCAAGTTCCAGTTGTCCTGAAGGTGGTAGGAAATGATTTTAAAAGGAAGAGTAAACAACAGCAAAGTATCCAGGAATATAAGGGCTATCATGTAGACTGTAGATTCTGACAGCTTTTTAACCTTAAAAAACAGGAACCACAGAGCCATTATGTTGAACAGCAATCCCAGGATGAAAGTGGGTGTGTACATGATGAGCTGGAACAGCTCCACAGTAGCACTGATATTGCCTTTGCCATGGGTGTCATTCATATCTCCAGGTACGCTGGAAGAGAAGAAAATCACCACAAGGAGGGATGAAGATCACATATATGACACAGTACAAAGGCCAATGAGGTCTCTATGTGTCCACAGTCTTGGAAATGCTTTTTTCCCCTCTTGGGCTGCTGTGTGCTGAATTGCAGCTCCCGGTAGCATGGAGCTGCTCAGTGCCAATGATTCTGGGGCAAGGTTGTACCTCCAGGTGGGGATAGGGCTTTCTGGTGTCCAAGCCTCACTCACACTGTTACCTGTTACCCCAGACTGTGCTGTTCTGTAATTTAGGCAGGGCAGAGTATGCAGCTGCACCATCTCCTTGGAGAGATTCAATCTCTGCAGAAACAAGGTAGCAGACCCTGATTTTAGGGTTTCTTGGATTGTGAGGGTGGAAACAATTACTTGGATCCGGTTTCCTGCATCAAACTATCAAAAGAGATCTTGGGGAGCCGAGAACATAAGGGTCTCCCACATTTATTAATGTGAAGATCCCATACAGTCACTGCCATCCTGCACCCTCTCCCACCATCCCTGTGCAAAGAGGGACTGTGAGTACCTCTGGCCCTTCTAAAAGCTGTCTAAAAGCTGCAGGCAGGAAGCTTCCAATAGGCTATTTCTAGCAGAGGTTAAGTCTTTAGGAGAAGGATGAGATTTTGTCTAAATCAGCCAGACTTACCAGAGCAGAGACCAGGGTAACAGGAAACATGCAGCTGGATTTTCCTCTGCAAAGAGGGGACTAAAAGTGTTGAGGCAGGCACTTTCTGAGCTGGGGTCATGAAGTAATTATCTTCTTTAGAGGAAGGGTTCTGGCTTGATCCTGCCCTCAGACTCTCCTGATAAGAACTAGGAAGGTGCTCATTGGTTTCTGCAATGCTGTAGTCACTTAAAAATGCAAATGCCCAGGAATACCTGATCCTTTCCTCCAGCCAGTTCCCGTGACAGCAAATGTAACCTGTAAATAAAGTCTGTCAGAGATCTTTCTGTCAGCACCCAGAAATTACTTTTTCCTGCTGTTCTCTAGTTTTTACTTCAAACCAGTGTCTTTCCTACATGAATTGCTGATTCTGATGCTGTTCCATTTCAGATTTGTCAACTGAGTAGTCAAAGTTTCTGTTCTGCAGATCAAGTCACCCCCCTGAGTATTTCACAGATAAACTCTCCCTCGCTGTGGTTTGAGGGATTAAGATCTCTTCGAGTGAGATTAAGATCAGTAGAAAGGAAATTTAGTTCTTTACTCCTTAAGGACGCAGGAATGGCAGGTAAATGATTCTATAAATTACTAGCTTAGACAGAAGTAAGAAATGCACCTTGAACAAGCCTCCTTGCAGAGCAGCACTGCCCGGGAGGTGCTGGGGGGACAGGGCTCAGTGGGGCGGAGCTCTGCCAGGAGTGCCTGCTCTGCTGCGCGCTGCGAGGGACCAAGGGGAGCCTGGGGGAAGAAAGTGACATTTCCTCACCCAAATGGCAAAGGACATGAAAGCCTGAGCTTGTGAAGCGTTTGGGGCTCCGAGAGGCTGGGGAGGAGAAGCACTCCTTGCTATGCTGCGGGTTGTTCACTGTCTGGGAGTTAAACCTGCTCACAGCACGGGGCTGTAGAGTTTGGTGGGAGCTGGGCTGGGTCCCCAAAGCTCCGAATTCAGGTGGTCCATGACCGACAAGGGGTTTTCACTGATGACAAGGGGTTTTCACTGATGTCCATGACCGACAAGGGGTTTTCACTGATGACATAAGGTGACCTAGGCTTGGACACCCAGCATGCTGCTCTCCTGCTGGGTCACCTTCACGAGTGAAGCACTGGGAGTCTGATGCTGGGAGGGAGCCCACTACTGAGAGCCAAAGGGAGGAAAAGTTAATTAAGGAATTTCTAAAAAGTAGTAAATACTGACAAAGTTCTATACTTCAATGCCTCTGTAGGAGATTTCATTACTACTTTCCTTTTCCTTCAGTCTTGTTTTTAATTTGTTAGATAGTGTGTCTAGGAAATTCTGGGTCTAGAGAAATAGAATTTCAGCTTCTCAGCAAGATGTTTAACTAAGAAAATTCTACTTATGATTAAAAGATATTTCAGACTAGGGTCTGTTGTGCAGATTTATTAAAAATTAACAGAAAAATATTATTTAAAGCATAAATTCAAAGGGCAGCTTTGTTCAGTCATTAAAAAAGTTAGCTATGCTTTAAGCAATGCAAGTTACATTAAATATATTTAGTTTTCCGATCTTGTGACAAGAGGAAAGCTTTTAAGCCAAGGTTTTGGTATAGTGAAATATTTCTTGTCGGCTTACCTTTGGGCTGTCTCTTGCTTAGGTTGTTGACTTTTTTTCCTTCTCAGCTTGTAGAATTCTGGAGTCTTGTGTTTTCTTTTAAGGCAGCAGAGTGAGCTGCATGCAAAGCAGCTGCTGGTCAGAATGTCAGAAATCACCAAGTGCTGCTGCTTTTTGTTTCATCACAGATTTCCATTACAGCACCGGCCTCCCCACGCTGTGTCTGCGTGCAGGGACTATGTACATAGGATGTCACACAGCTCATTTAAGGATGTAAATACGTGGCTCTGTGAGACTAACATCACCATGAGTCACCCGTTAAGACAAGGTTCTGGTAACACAGAAAGAAACTCTGGCACTACAGACCTTTCTCTGTTCGTTTTTTTTTTTCTCCAGTACAGGATTTTATTGACTGTACATAGCATCCATGGGTAGAGTGTTAGTTGTCAAAATGTGCTTTGATCTAAATCCTGAGCTATCGCTGTCATTTTTTCCCTTACTTTTCATGATATCAGAAAGGAAAAGGAGATTGCTGATTTTCAGTGGTGATCTGGTATGTTCACTTCAACTTGGTGTTTCAAAGAGTCAAGGGTTACTCTTAGATCTGTTTATACTCCTAGGGAGTAGGGAATATACCCATGGAGAGTATCAGGTGGTGATTTTTTTCAGGCAGGGAGGGGAAAAAAGGTGAGGTTTTTGCCATTGTGTGCATGTTTGCAGTGTTCTTTCCAAAAAAGGAAAGAAAGGCCACAGATGTAGTTTTGCTTGGTCTTCTGCATACTCCTTAAATTTCAAAACCGAGGATTATATTGGCTAAATTAAAACTGTGCATCTGTGAAAGAGATGGGGGATAGGAGATGAGAGAAGAAATAGTCCCTTGGGGTTTCCCCATGGTATTTTAGTTGAAATGACTCTATTTAAAAAAAAGAAAGAAACATCACCAAAGGAAAAAACAATACAAGTTTGAGTGAATAATACCTTATCTCATTTCTCAGCTAGGTTTCAGTTCTGTGTATCCTGTGGTGGTCTTGTGACCATGGTTGCATTCTGGATGTGAGCAAAAACCCACACGCAGTGCAGGCACCACCACCACCATGCAGAGGTATTTGAGGCTGGGCCGGCCTGGGTGGTGGGAAGCAGGGCTGCCGTCAGCAGGGACGTCAGCTCCGCTGCCAGAGCGCTCTCTGTGCTCCTGCCCTGCTCTGGGGTTTGCAGATGCCAGTTCTGAAACTCCCACCAACGCTCAGAGCAGGTGCTCTCTCTTCCCACTCGCGGTGATGCCTAGGTTTTAACTTTTATATTTTCCTGATTCCGTACTGCTTAGAGTGTAACTCTGAGGTTTCTTGTAGCTTGCTAATTTCTGCTCACTTGTGCTAGACATAACAAAGACATAACAAAGACATAACAAAGTAGACATACAAAGCCTCTCTGGGCCTGCTCTCCAAGGTCACCCAGACTGACCTAGCCCAAAAAGTGTAATCCAAAGAGCTTCAAAGGGGAGCAAGTGAAGGGGAAATTACATCATTGAACTGAAGCTTTAATTGGAGAATTAACCCTGATATGCAAATGAACCAAACCTATAAAGGTGTGAAGAACTCGTGACCTGTCGTCCGTCTTGGGGTCCATTTTTGACAATAGCCTGTGGCTCCCAGGGTGTACCTTTGAAGGCCTTTCAAATAAATACCTATTTTATTCCTTTACTCCTGTCCAGTCTGTTTCTGGGAGGCCTCTTAAGGCATCAAAGATTTTCCCCTCACACACTTGGTGCTTTTTCTTTTGCCTCATTTTGTCTTTGACCCTCATGTTCTGAGCCACCTGAGCACTGCCCATCTTGCTGGAGGCTGGCCCGAGCCAGGTGTCCCAGGCAAGGTGTCCCCTTGCTGCACAGAGCCCCGTGATACTACACATCTGGAAAAAGATGCTTTGGAAAAGGTAGGATGAGGAAGCAGCAGTGTCAGGGTTAGTCTGGCCACCACCAGTGAGTGATCTGCTTTTTTTTCCAGCAGTATCCATGTGAGTTTTTCAGGGAAGAGTACAAGGGGAAATGGCTGGGAAGGCATGCATGGGGGGTACAAATGCACTTGGGACAAGGTGTGAAGGCTCCTCTCCCTTCAAAATGGAATGGATGAAAAAGTGTCATGCTGAGGGCTGATGGAGAGGGTAAAACGAATCTGAGTGAGCAGCACAATGGAAAGGCTGGGATAGGCCATGAAGGACTCTCACACTGTTAATTAATAGCTTACTTGGGATGCAGGGGGGAGAAAGCAGTGGGCAGCCAAGGTACCTTTCTGTTCTCAACACAGGCTCTGCTCTGTGCTAATGGGATGTGTCTCTTCACAAAGTCCCCAAGTCCAAGTGTGGGTCCCTTTTCTTGGAGACTTGGGAGAAGAGGGCCACCTCTGCATGTTCTCCTCTGTCCTTGACACTTCCGTGTGTGTCACCAATGCCACCAGTGTGGGAAGCACCTCCTGTTTCACATGATTTCAGATGCTGAATGCATCATCTTGTGCCTTTTTCCTGATGAAGGAGCTGCTTCACATGCATTTTTCCATTACTATTGAGGACTTTGCCGTATTGCTGCTGTCACACAGACCTCACCTTCAGGCCACACAGACCTCACCTTCAGGCCACACACACATCCCTCAGTGGCAACCAGTGAAGTTCTGCTGATTCCCTGTGCCTTAAGGCCAACCTTCTCTTTGCAGTGCTGGGCTGTGCCAGCCACCCCCATGGTCCCAGCTCTCCTGCTGTCAGTCCTGGCTCATGGGAAGTGTCAGCATGGGGCTGATGCTGCTGTCAGCCTTCCAGTTTAGGACGTCAGTAACCATTGCACAGGGCTGTGCAGTGAAGACGTGGTGAGGTTTTTTCATTATTTAAATCAGAGTCTAACCAGTGAGAAAAGTATTTGCCCTGCTTGAGAAGAGAGAGCATCCACTGCTGTCATCCAGAACTGCCTGCAGCCTCTGGGCGAGCCAGAACTGGGATGAAACGCCCCCCCACCTTCATCTGGTGGCTCTGCAGAACTGTTTGTAACTGAGTTGCTCCATCTCGTGGTTACAGGAGAAATGAGAAACTCGGCTTCAGCCCTGCCATGCGTCTGTCTGTCTGTCTGTGGTTTGTCACCAGGAGGAACAGCTTATCACGTAGCTCAGACAGTTTGTCCCAACCTGTCCCTACCAGCCAAGGACTAAGCTCCTTGTCCTCCCTGGCTCTGTTTGCCCCAGCACCCTCGCCCTGTAATGATGAGCCAGGGGGAGAGCCAAAAGCTCTGATGGTTATGGGTGGAGAAGACCAAAGAACAGGAACAGCTGAAATGAAGCTTTTCTGTGGAGGAAGTGGCCACAAGGACTGACTGTGTGTGGCTGGTGGGGCCAAGGGGCCAGGGCAGGGAAGCTGCTGTGCCAATACTATGGTCTGACCTCAAGCAATGGCCTTGTCACTGATGTTCAGTGTCCTCTGGAAAGATTGAGGGAGGCACCAGCCAACCTTGGCTGTGCAAGAGTGCCCCAGGGAACAAGGGTCCTTTCAGTGCTGGAGGAGTTAAACCTGCTACCTGGGAGAGCAGGTGAGCCAGTCTGGCTCTTTGACATGCTTAGTGTTGAACTGATGTAGTATTTTTTGAGAGACATGTCTCAGTTTCCACAGAGAAATCAGCTGGGGATGCTCCTGTGGGACTTCTGAGTCCAGATCAGCAGGGTAGATATTTTCCATCTCAGTGCCCTGAGAGTGGTGAAATTTAAAACTGGTGGAGGTCTGCCTCTTATGTTGCAGATTTTTGCACTTTTGTTTGTTCTCTAGCTCCGCAGAGCAAGGCTCATGCACCCCAGCTGAGGGCCCTGCGTAACACATCACAGCCTATGTGTCTCTTCTGCCTAATGGCTGAGTCATTTTGACACTTCTAAGGTATTTTTTTTCTACTTAATTAGCTATACTGGTCTTCAAATTATCATTACTTTTGAAAGACTTGAGACAGGATTTTCGCAAATCAGCTATTTCCTGAGAGATCATGCAAACTTCCAAACCATATGACTGACCTGGCAAGATCAGAGAGGCACTTCAGCTGGAATTCTGCAAGGTGGAAAAAAAAAATCAGTTACTGAAGATGACCAAGATCTCATTTTATTTTTCACAGTTGTGAATTGCACACACAGCTCTAGGAAAATAACTGCACAGTTGGACCTCCTTTCCAAAAGGCTCTTGCACTCATTTTGAGCCAGCTGGGCTGTTCATATGGCCAAGGAACTGCATCCTTCTGGTGCGCCCTGTAGTGACCACAGGAGTTTCAATCAGAGCCCACATCTCATGGTTCCATTTCTTCTTAATAGGAAAAGTCAGTTTTCCTTGCCTGGTTTCTGGGACCTGTGTAATGTCACAGTGTGCCTGTGAGAAACTGCCAGATGTATTTACAGCAGCCCCGTGGCGGGGAAGGGAGGTCATTGAATGTCATTTCATTACAAGAAAATAATGAACAGAAGAAGAACCTAAGAGTCATTTTTGGCAAGAGAAAAAGTGTGTCTCAAGTGGTGTTCTGTCTTTGACTAGAGCCAGCAGTGGATGTTTAGGGGAAGAGTTAAAAACTGTGTTAAGAGAAAAACTCAGGTTGGCAGCTGAATCATGATTTCCAGTGTTCCTGTGGTAGCAGAAAGACAGAAAACAAGTTTAGATAAGTAGCATTAAGAGATTAATTAGTTAGAGATGCAGAGACAGCAGTGAGGATCTGACAAATCTACATTTTCCTGAATTTCTATAGATAAGATATTCCTCAAAGGAAATAATCTTACAAAATTGTATGTTTTCAAAAGATCTGCTTGGGAGGAAAAAGGGAAACTTTAAAAGAATGTTTTTACTAGAATTCATTTTGCTTTCTCTTTGTTCTGCTCCATTATTTAAAGTCTGTGTACCATTGTTGTGCGAAACATCAACTCACAGTCTATTTCGAGGTTAGCAGGCCAGCAGCAATGCATGTATTTATGATATCATGATTTACTAGTAAAGTTTAACTTTTTTATCACCAGTAGTAGAGCACACAGAGAATTTGGCTGCTAATGAAAATCACTTTCCTCCTGTTGTATGCATAGTTGGACACATCAGTTTGGTGCTTTGCAAATGTTACAAGCTGATTATCAAAAATTACCCCTGCTGAGTGCTGTGCTGATGAGGTGTGGTGTTTGTGCCTGGACACACCACTTTTAGGGCGATTTAGAGTGATTTAAATTTCTGCACAGGACATCTCAATGCACCATGACAGGCTTTGCTTGCTGGGCACAGCCAAAGTTGGGGTTTTTTGTCCTCTTCTCAACGTACCTGTTCTGGTCTCGTCCTGCTGGCATAGGGAGGGTCTGGTTTTTTTTTTTTTTCCATTTTACTTGTGGGGAATTGAAGCAGAAATAATAAGAAGGATTTTCAAAAGGTTATACAAGACATCTGAAATGGAGTGCAGTTTCCCAAATCCAGATATCCAAGGCCAACACACTGTTTTTCGCCTGTTCCTTCCTGGGGCGCAGCTCTGTCTGCAGCCCAGGAGAGACAACATTGCATCAATCATGGCTGGATGTTCACACCCTTCTAGAAGTCCTACATTCTTCCAAAAAACTTGTTGGTCTGCCCTTTCCTATTCAGAATTAACTGCTCTCTGGTGGTAAGTGTTGAAACTGTGTTGATAGTATGTAGTAACAAGCGAAAGAGGTATTAAATGACAACATTGCATTTCCTGTCATGTTTTGTATGTATGTGATCAGTAATTAATTTGAATCTTTCAGTCTTTCTGTTTAATTTCAATAATAGTTCAGTTAGGGTGAGGCTGTGTGAAATAGGGCAGGGAGAGGTTCGTGCCAGCCTCTGCATCTACAGGATGCTATCTATGCATGCAAAGTTGGAGATGTAGTCCCCAGTGGCTCCACAGGCTGGGTTTCAATCAAAAGAAGAAGCTGCTGCTCCTGCCCTCTCCCTGCTGCTCCTGCCCTCTCCCTCGTGCCATCTCCCCCCTCCTCTTTCTGCTGGCTTGCTTCCCTCAGAGGGCTGGTGTGCAGAGACTGAGCCTGCACCGTTCTGTGCCTTTTTAAAATGCCCCTTCACTGAAAGGTTTAAAGGGTTTTTAGTGGACAACATTCACTGTGAGTTAAAAAAGGCCTGTCTTCCTTCCTGAAAATGGAGCTTGATTGCTGCTCATTTGGTACTGCGACATGCCTGCACTTCAGACTTCTCACACTTATTAGCTTTCAGTGAAATCAAATTCCTATGAATAAATATATGGCACTGATGAAGATGTTAGAAGCATTTATCAGGCCACATCCTTTTCCTGTTGTTTTCCTGGTAAGCGGTTCTAAAGTCAAGTATTTAAATATTTTAGCATAAAATTTCACTGGTATTTTTTTGTAAATAACCACAACCACTGAAGCAATACTAAAGAGGGCTATAACACTGATGCTGATTTATCAGTCTGGCTTGTGATCTGAATTGAGTGGGGAGAGGGAGAAAGTGTTAGAATATCTTTTTCTTTGACTGCGAGATCTTTATTTTTTTTAATATTCTTACCATAATCTGGTTTTTGCAGAGATGATGGTTGGTTCATGTTTTTCAGCATTGACACCTGCTTCTTTGGAGTAAATTGTTCCAGCATCCAGAATATTGTTTCTTCCATTCTTTCTGATCTCATAAACTTGTGAAAAGTCAGATCAAATTTGAGATGAAGATGAGTCCAAGTTTCCAGAACTGCAGTTTAATGACGTATACGTAGCCTGCCTCATGTCGGCCAAATCTCTGCCTGAAACTGTAACTGGTGGTTTAAAATTTGTTCCTCTCGAGTAGTTAAAAAGAGTAACTATTTGTTGTGCTTTTAACCTGACCTGGTTTATCAAACTAAGAACTACTGACCATTTCTGTATAGGAGAGCTCTTATGATTCTGGATTGAGGAGAAGATATATGTTTGGAGGGAAACCCACACATGTAAATTTAATTGTAATTCTCCCCTAAACAAATGGATTCACTATATAATTATGGCTTATTACTCTTCTGCTCAGTAGCACCTCCCACACCAATGTCCAAGGCACCCCAGGAAGGGGCAGTGGCTACTCAGCAGGACAGAGATTTTCAGCCTGGTCTTAACAGCATGTAAGTGACAAGGTGCCGGGGG
>NW_008237174.1:3179949-3192366 GCF_000691975.1 Corvus brachyrhynchos | reverse complement strand
GACAGAGATTATCAGCCTGAGCTTAACAGCATGTAAGTGACAAGGTTCCGGGGGGGGGGAAAAGAATGGGATGCTGTTATATTTGTTAACTTAATGCTGGTTACACCAACACAATATTTTTTGTATATATCGGAACCACAAAAGGAGTATGAGTGCTGGGTTTTGGTTTGCATTCAGCTGAGTTTTCGCAGCCAGGTCAAGCAGTTCTGTGGTGCACAACCACTGAGGAAGCCCAGCTTGCCTTTAGCCTCACGCCAGCTGCCAGGGGAGCCAGGGGCCAGCTGCTGCCCAACAGAGAAGGGGCTCTGGCTCTGTGGGAGCCTTATTGCCGTGCTGTGCCTTCCTCCTGGTGAGCCACGCTCAGAGATGGGTGATCTCTGCTTCAGAAATCTCTCTGCCAGTGGTGAAGGGCTGTATTTTAAGGTGCTCTCAGTATTTAAAGGTGTTTTGTTTCATATAGGTCTGTCTTCTCTAAGGTTCAGGACACAGGCTACATTGCACTGCTGAAGGCAAACTTGGGCAGGTGACTGAGCAGGGTCTGGGTGCTGTGCAGTGAACCTCTCAACCAGAAGGAAACCCAGGCAGGGCTTTCATGTTTGTGTTCTTTTCATGTTGCGTGTCAGTCATTTCTTTACCCCCAGTTCTTCATCTTTAACTTAGCACCATATGCTCAGGCTCCAGATGTACACAAGATCTTCAGTCTCTCAGCTCTCTGACATGAGAAGAAATGTGACTCAATCCCACAGCTTTCAATGTACAGGAAAAAGCAGCCTTTTCTCACTGCTGAGGGAAGGCTGGGGCAGATTCTCAGAAGAGTCCCAGCTGTGGCTTGCTGGCAAGCATCAAACCTGGGAAAGGAGCTCTGTGGACAGGTGACTGCCAGGGAGGGTAATAACACAAAGTGGAAGAAGGCAGAGGATGCTGCAGGGCAGGAGATGGGGGATGGCTGCTTGGGGTGACCATTGTGGGTGCTACAGGGATGGCTCTCCTTTCCCTGCCTGGGGATAACTTCCTACTTTAGGTGGAGGTAAGAGGACAAGCAAAGTAGAAAGTTTTCTAAGGAATCTTATTCAGTTTAAGCAAGTGAGCCACAAACCAGTTTTGAGAACTGAAAGGCAATGCTGAGGAGCCAAAATTTAGGTGCAAAGTTCAAGAATGGAAGAGGGTTTGAATTTCAGCCAAGGCCATGGTCAGGGACAAAAAACATGTTGCCCAGAATGTTAAAATTTAGAGTAATTGCTATTATTTTAGGACCTGGAGAAGGATTGCAATGTATTTGGTACTTTAGATAGTACAACCACTTGAAAATTTAACGTTTTTGTTGAAGAGCAGAACTAGCCCAAAATTTGGACTTGCTGAGAGACTGAAGCTGCTCTGGATCACTACCAGTCCTCAGCTGCCTGTGGTGATGGGGAACAGAGAGTGGTTTATTTATATTGCTTTCCAATATATGTATTTGTCTGACTTTCTGACCTTTGCAAAGGGATTAGTTTGCAGCTGTGTGCCAGGTCTTGTCAATGCAGTGTGTGTGTGGTACGTATGCTGTCCTTTAGGGACCAGCTTTCAACAGGCCCCAGCTTCAGCGCTGCCCTCCAGCCTGTGCTTGTGTTAGAGAAATATGCAACCACGTGAAAGAGTGGAGTTAAAATCTCTGACAATTTGAAAAAAAATGTCAGCACCTGATGATTCATAAGAGCCTGCTGTTAGGTTTAAACTAGCGGCATGTTTAAAAGGACCACAGCTCAGGCATGAGTGTCACTGTCATGGCCCAAGGGGCTCTGCAACATCTTCCTCATCTACAAACCTCTTCCTCAAGTGACACTTGGCAGTGGGTGTCTGAGATGATCTGCAACGCAAAATCAGGCTGCTGTGGAGGAGCAACATGAGGCAGAGTTGGGGGACACTTCCACCCAAGCTCCTGCTTTGCTGGAGCCCTGGCCTGGCTGCAGACCTGCCCAGGTACCTGGCTCCCCATGCTGCTCCCCAGGTGCAGCCCCACAGCTGCTGGCAGCCTGGCCAAAAGGACCTGCCCATTTAATGACAATGCCTAAAATTTGGCTGTGACTTCATGTCCAGATGGTTGAAAAAGCTGAGTGACCCTTCTGATCTTGATAGGTGGTGTTTGTAGATATTTGGGTGAGACTTTTGGTTTCTGAATTCTAGTTACAGTAAGAAAAAGCAAAAAGCCCAACTCTGCAGATACCAACTCTTAAAAAAAATCAACTATTTTAGAAATACTTTGCAACTTACAATAGTCTGACATTATTTTAAAACTGAGGTGCCTCTTGATAAAGTATCTCTGACCTTTCGGCATTTACAGATCTTACTGAAGCTCATGGGGGCCCTCTTCTCCTTCCAATCAGAGGAATTGAGAAAACAGCTGACTGCTCCTTTTATAGTGACAACTGAAAAAGCAAGGTCTCGTAGACCAGACTAATGATGGTGAGACCCTGGTGTGGATGTAACTTTTGTCACTGGCAGAGTCTGGTCATGGAATCAGCCACACTGAGCTCTAATTAATTTTTGAAGACATTTGGTGTTGGCATTGAAAAAAGTTTCCATCAGTGGGTGAGCTGGGCACAAACAGGATGAAGGATTTATCTGGTGATACTTCTGGATTTTTACAAGGGTCAAACTGCAGGAAGAATGCAGCAGCAAGTAAGAGACAGCAGCTTAAATGTGGGTGACAGAAAAATCAAACCATGGCTTTTGTGGCCAAGGGTGTTTTGGGGGCAGAAGGCTGCTGAGAGACAGTGCATGATGTATGTTCTTTGTCGAAAAATTCGATGTTAAATCTTGTCAGCTTTCCATATGGGAGAACTCTCACTGGTTGGTTTGCCGGAGTGAGGCTGAAAGTGGTGGTAGTAAATTCTGTCCTAAGAATCACCATGAACACATTTTTACATAATGGACCTGGTACTTGGTGCAGTTAGGAGACAGCAGAATATTTTTATTTGAAGGTAGAATATTTTTGCTTTTCTTTTTCTCCTGTCTGCAGTATTGGGCCAACACAGAGGCAGTTCCCACTCAGTTGGACTGAAATCTGTGAGTGATGACACTTGAAGCATTAGGCTGAGCTCTAAATGAATAATGTAAGAGAGAGCAGGCATTTGCATTCCAGCATGAGCATGGAAAGGGAGCATGTGCTCGTTCTCATGCTGTCAGCATCCTTGCTGGGGAGGCTCTGGCTGTAGCATCAGCTTTAGTCCCTCCTTCTGTCCGTGTGTTGACAGAAAACACCGGTGAAATGGTGACTTTAGCTGGCACAGAATTTGTTTGACAGAGATATGTAAAGAAGAGATGATCCAGCTGAATTCCCCAAGCTGAATTTCTAGCACTGGAAGTCAAAAGAGAAGAAAGAACAGAAGGTTTTGCTGTGTAAATTCAGCAAATGTGGTTTAGAGTAATTTAGAGAAGTTTGTGACTCGAAACAAATCATGCTGTCTACTTTCAAGAGAAAGATTTAATTCTCAGGGTATCTTTTTGTTTTTACTACTAGACCCTGAAGAGAATCAGGTTTTAAAGGTGATACTTTTGCTAACAATTTTGTTGTCTTTATTACACTTAGGGCTTGTTGTTACACTAAAAAAGAAACAACAAAAAAACCCTAAAAGAATCAAACCACACTTCAAATTTCAGTATTTTATGCTGCCAAGTGATCTATGGTTTCAAGGCAATTATGTCACAGGGCTCAGCTTTGCAGTGTAAGCTCAGTACATTAGAAGGAGAGAGCTGGAAACATGCAGAGATCTCTGATTTTACTGGAACTCTTATGTGCTGGGCACACCTAAGACAATTCAGTGCAGTGGAAAAAGAAGGACAAATATTTGCAAGAATTCAGTGCAGTTATTTTGATGACTTTGCAGTGTTTCAACAACTTTTTCAACTGCTGTAGGAAATGAGAGCAAGTCTTGCTTTCGCTGGGTTGGAATTGCTTGCCTTTGGATAAGATTTGGTGTAGTAACAGAGAATAGGCACTTTCTGTAAAAGGTTCAAAGTGAAGGTATTAGGATCTTTTAAAAGAAATGGCATATTCCCTTTTTTTAATTTTTTTTTTGGTATGATTCTATGAAATACTGAGAAAAATTACCCAGGCAGTGTCAACTCAAGCGAAGGGGAAACGAACCATAGTAACTTAGCAAATAAACAGATCAAAGGCATCAGAGAAACACCACAATCTTCATTATTTTCCAGTAACACCAGGCAATTAGTAGATTAATACAGATACTAATGGTTGTTTGAACTCTCATTAACCTACAAGGGCAGTCATGTGTGGTCTCCTTTCCAGAGCTCAGATAGCATCTGGCATAATTATTTGCTGCATCTTTTTCAGTAACGAGTTGATTGGGGTGGCAGAGAAGCTTAATAAGCATCTGTATGGTTTCATCTGCAGGATACAGATATCCAAGTACACAGAGAGCAGATCTGAGAGTCCAGATGTCCAAGCACCCTGCTGTCCTTGGGGAGGGCAGATTGGTTCTTGTTGAGGGCAAGCCAGAAGTTAAAATATTGAGTTGCTAGCTAGAGATGCCAGAAGCTCTTCAGCAACTGCTGAGGGACCCTCACTCATTTCTGTATTTGACACCGCAGGACGGGGCATTACTTGAGGTGGGAGCAGTTGTTTCCCTCAGACAGTGTGAGCTCTTTACAGTGTGGCAAAATGGAGCTCTGAAACAGAGCTGCTGAGAGCACCTCTGGGAAACTAGAGAGGGACACTGAGCACTGGCACTGCTGTGCCAAAATGAAACTTGAGTTTCATTTTAGTACATTGCACGAAAGATAAATTATATAAATTTTTAATATATGGCTCATAGGACCAGACAACCTGCAGCCTTTCTCTTTTCTCTCTGTTAGCTTTAACAGGAATGTCTCATGGGTTTACTTAAGTTGCATTTTGGCAGAGCCAGGAGAGCAGACAGAGCAGTGTATGTGGAGTTTGTATTTCTCTACATGTTTAGCAAGAACACTAATTTGAAACCTAGCCAAGCCAGCCTGCCCATTTGTACTGTTGTGTAAATAACAGACAGGCAGGTTTCTTTCCAGTTTGCTCAGGGCAAGCACATTTCTGCCCCTCTTTGTGAAGACAGTGCCTTGGGAAGTCCTTGGGAAACCTTTTGGTGTGTGGCAGCCTAAGTCTCGCCATCCCCCTGGCTCCATAAAGGGGTTGTTCAAGCTACTTGCCACCGAGGCGCTGAGCAGGCTCCCAGGGCAGGTGACAGTCACCTCAGGAGGTCTGTACACAGAGCTGGTGGGCTCTGTTTTCCCCTGCTGGACTTGCCAGTTCCTCAAAGGACACTGGCTCTGCATGGCTCTTCTCCTTGTGTTTGGGTGGAAGGATGGAGAGCATACCCAAGACTCGGAGAAAGCTATTAGTCTAAAGTGGAAAATGTTCTGAGTGTGAGGGGGAAAACCTGAGCCAAACCGCTTTGATGAGACAGACAGAAGTCTATACCTTCGAGTAGCCTCCATTTGTCTCTTGTTTGAATGTGTTTTAGGCAGGCTAAGCTGTGGTGTTGCAGAATAACCCTTGAGTGAAATACCACTGTGAGGTTTGGGGTGATGTCTCTCTGAAGATCAGTTTCAATCTTCCAGCCCATTTCAGCTTCATTTTGTGATCTGGAGGCTACCTTAGGCAGTGAGATGGCTGCTCTTCTCACTTTGAAGTTTCCTGAACACTTGAAATTACTTGATATGACAAACTACTAGAGTGAAATTTATTAGGCTTTCTTTGTGTTTGTTCATCCTCACATGGAAAGCTGTCTGGTTTATATTTTTAACTAATGTATGTAATCATAATGAAAAGATGTTGGACTGGCTCTACAGGGCTCGTGCCCATCTGTGCTCACTGTGGCCCCTTGTGAGAAGGCTGGAGACTAACAGGGCTTGGATCTAGGCTTGGACCCTCCCTCAGGTGCCTTCCAGCTCATAAATCATGCATCATAAAAGCAGTATTATGAAGGCTATAAAAAGTTCATATATTAGATCCTCTACTTGCTATTAAACCAGTTGAATTTCCTTTTTTTATGTTGTCATTGTTGAAAGTCTTTTAGAAGGGACTTCTTGGGCAACAGAACTTTTCAAAAAGTCCAGCATTATTTTGATCGTACTTTTATAGCATTAGAAATGAGTTCTGTGCTCAAGCAGGCCTGGGAAATGAAGATGATATAACCCACCAGGCAAAGGTACAGGAAAAGAATTTGGGGAACAAATCCTGTGTGGTTTTGTCTGCTGGGAGTTTTTGTTTGTTTGTTTTTAATTGGGGGTTGGGTTTTGTTCCCTTTTGTCCAAACTACTTTTATGCTCTTCTGTCTTTCAATTGTGTGAGTCTATAAAATACAGCTTGGGGAATCATGCTGACGGTTGAACGAATGCTAACTGTAGGATGTTGGAGTAATCTGCCATTGATGCCTTCAATGAAATGCCTTCAAGAAAAATCAGCCCTCTTCTATGTTGTGGGGTTTGGCCCAGTTGGAGAAGTGTAATTGAATAAAAACAAAATTTTGCTTCGTGAATATTCTCACCTGTGGCCTGAAACGGCCTTGTCCAGAAAAAATAGGGTTAAATACAGCTCCTCTGTAAGGCCCGTGGTTAATTGTGCAATTGTGGTTTTGTTCAATTCACAGAAGAGGGCAGAACTGAAAATGTAATTTTTAAAGGCACTGTTTTGGTGTTTCTGGTTAGCACTTGATTTTTTTTTGTTGTTTTTTTCCACTAAGACAGTGCTTCTTTGACTTTTTAGTAAAACTGAGGTAGTGGGAGGAGACCTGAGTATGTGAGGGGTTCACATTCAGGTTCCCACCATTTTTCTGTGTATTAACATCAAGAGAGAAGAAACGGCTTCTGTTGCACTGAACCTGTGTATCAGCTCAGGAAGATTTTCGGGTTTTTAAAACATCAGGTGCTTTTCAGTTTTATTCATCATCAAAATTGCTGTGTATCTTCCCAAGCTGCATAAGGATTTTCATCGCTTTGTCTTGGTATAAAAATACAACCAACTGGAGATGCTCCAGAGTTAACAGTGAATTTCACACAGGAGCCTGTGTATAAAATCCTGATTTAGAAAGAAACGTATTCTTAGCTGCAGGTCAAAGACAGGACTTTAAGTGTATTATTTGAATGCAAGTTCACATTGAAAAGCAGTGAATTGAAAGTAACACCTTGCTCAAAAGACCTGTGCTTTTTTATGCTAAAAAATTGGACTACTGTAACAGCCTGTAAAATCAACACAGCTGGGCTCTCTTCCTTCTTTCTCTTCATTTCATTTTCATTTAATTTCATTTCATTTCTCAAATTACAAGCATGCTTAGAGAGGCTGCTCTCACTTACTTATATAACAGGCAAAATTTAGACAAATGGAGTTATATATAAAAACACTTTAGGCCAAAAAAGAAGTGGCCCTGGTGGCAATAAATGGGAAGAAAACAGACCAGTTCAACTTCCAGATCTTGTAGTCTGGGTTTGCAGCCATGTACGACAGGAGCAGACTGAGCCTTGAGACCAGTAGCTCACAGTGGGTCCCACCACTGCCCGTTATTGAGGCTGATTTTCATAGACTGACTTCTGTTTCCTTCATTGAGACAATGACATCAATTTCTTTCTGTAAGTGAAGTCTCTCCCTGCTTGAGTGTGCTGGGACTCTACCCCTGACTGAGCACTGACATGAAGGAATTTTGTCTCCCTGATCCTGGCAAATCGAACTCTTCCCTAACCCTTGCAGATGGGAGTCCCCACACACTTTCCATCTCTGCCTCCTGCGTACATGCTCTTATTCCCTTGAATATTAGAATATGACCTTTTCCAAGTGATAAATGAGTTAAAAGTCGAAGGTACTGCTTCATTAATAATCCTAGCCTTGTGTGATGGGTCACAGTTGCTGCTGCTGAGTAATTTTTAGGCAGCTAGTGTAGGTAGAAGAGAATTATATACTGCTGTCAAACTGGGAAATTAAAATGTACTTTCAAATCATACACTTCACTTGTACAGTTTATTTGGTAAAACATGTTCTTTCTCATACGCATATTTTGTATGCAAAGTAATGTGAAAGGTGCAAAGAAGAAAGGTTAACCCATATTGAAAATCTGTAAGTTTCTAAATGATCGAGGCAGTAACAAATAATGTTTAGAAAATCTACTGTTTTGGAAAACTCTTCCTCTTGCTGCTTTACAGAAAGCAGCGAAGATGATGATAAAAATCTTTCTTTGCCTTAGCTGTGGTCATAGTTTTAGTACTAAGAGGTTTTAAAATGTTAATGTATTAGGCCCACTATAAGATATGTGCAGCTGCCTACTTGCACAGTCAATCATTTCTATGGAAATCGATGGACAGCAAATTGTATTTTCAAAACGGTACCCCTTTCTTTCTAATTTCCCACCGAGAGAAGGTAATTTCTTTTCACATTTTGAATAAAGGGAATACCTGCCCCAGAAACTTGACTACCAGCAGTCTTACACTATTTTCACAGCTGTTTTAGAATGGCAAAGAAAATTATTTCTTTCTGTGAATGTGTTTCTGGCTATGAGCACCAACCACTCCTAGATAAGGGTTCAAGAAATTGTTAGCTTAAATTGCAACAAAGAAACCTTTAGATTAGATTCACAGCCGAACTTTGAAATAGCATTAGGATGGTGACAATCCAGAAGTGCTGACCTGAAGGGTTCAGGCAAGCCCAGAGATGTTTTGAGACAGGTACAGTACAGGCTAGAAGGATTTCTCTAAGGAATGAGCTGGATAGAGCTGGTCCAGTCTTCCAGATGGGAGAAAGGAGAATATCAGCCACTCCCTAATCTTCTGTGATGCAGGGCTTGCTTTCTTAATTCCCCTGCTCCAAGAAAGAGCAAGAAGACATGCACAAGGATTTCATACATGTGTTATGTTATGTCTTTGATAGAAATACAATGATGTAGAAACACAGTTCAATACATTCAGTCTTTCTCTAAATCTCGTATTTGAATGGGTTCTTTTGATTTTCATGGGCAAAGCCTGTTTTAAAATTGCAGGAGAAAACCACAATGATTCCTCAGCAAAGGTAATCAGGGAAGTTTTTTGCTCAGGAATTGCTGGTACCCAAGGTACTCCCTTGGATTTCTCTTCTGGGCAGCATGTCCTCCATGAAGGAGCAAAAACTGCTGTCCCTCGTAGCAAGCAGTCTGTAATGCTTACAGGAGGGAGGATTCAGTGCTGTCCCAGGCCGGCCAAGCTGCCCAAAGCAGAGGAGCTCCAACAGTGACCTTCTGCAGAGTCAGACTTTTGGCTGGATACTGCCTTTTAACTGCCAAGATACCTTCTAAGTTAGAAAGGTTATGAATAGTTATTTCTGTATTTGCTCTTAGCAACACCTTTCTGTGTTGCATACAGGTAAAACCTTATAAAATGAAGGCCTTGTTGCCTTTGGAAAATCATGGCTCAGGCCTATTCTGCTAGAGAAGGACTGTGGGAAAGAGGCATAGCTGAATTAGAGGTAGAAAAACATGCTGCATGATTACTGTGTGTTCACCCAGTGGTGTGTGATGATTGGCTGAATTAAGCTTGTGCTTTAAAACTACGTAAACAGCTAAGAAACTATACAAGAAGCTGAGTGGTATTAAAGATAAGCTTTTTCCCTTCTGAATGGAGTTGGTGTGTGTGATTCGTGAGTGTCGCATCTGTCTCAACTGTGACATTTCTGATCACGCATGTAAAAGGAAAACTGGTGCAGCTATGACAAAAGCTGATGTTAAATGGCCTTCCTGTGATCTGGTCAGTTTTTCTCTGGCAAGCCTTTCACATTTTGTAGATACCGTCAAGGTTAATGCTTCTTTTGGTGTGAGTCTGTCACTTTGCTAATGCTGGTTCCTTAATCTAACTTTTTTCCCCCTCCTCTTTAAAGGGAAGAAAAATATGGAACAGGTTTGCATTCACTGGAAAAACATTGTCCTTCTCCTTATGGCACCATCCCTGCCATGTCAGTGTCCTAGCAAGGGGCATTCTCCCACTGCTGGCAGTCCCATTGCATAGCACAAGGCTTAAACACAGGACACGATGCAATAACCCTTTTCAGGTGTGTTTTCTTACGGAATTCCTTTGCAGCAAAATAGTAGAAGATGGCATCGAGGCAGCAGTTCAGGTTGGCAAATGTCATCGACACCTGGAGGAAGAGGCTGATGGTCTGTTTCAGACTGCAGTCCACGATCACGTGCTGCCTCACCAGGCACTGGAGGCAGATCCCAAGGTGGACGGGTGTGAAGCACACCAAAAACACCACAAGGTTGATGACGATTACTCGTAAGGAGCCACTTTCTTCTACCTTCTTTTTGACTTGACTTTTGTGATTCAGAAGAATCCAGATGGTTTGAGCAGAGCAGAAAACCATCACTGCGAGTGGGATCAGAAATCCAAATATTTCCACAGAAACAATTAATGGGACACTCCACGTCTCGTCTGACATGTTGTGAAAGCATGTAATAAGATCCTTCTTGTGAAACACGTATATAGGGGTGCTGCAGATCCAAGCTACTGCCCAGATGAAGCAGCAAATCAAGACAGCACACCTGGGGGACTGGTTAGCTCGACCTTCAAAGGGGTGCTTTATGCACCTGTACCTGTCGACAGTGATGCAGACAATGATGAAGATGCTGGTGTAGGTGTTGACATAATAAGGAGCCTGTATGAAGGAGCACAGCAGCCCAGGCACCGTGGTGGCAGAGGAGTACAGCTTCAGCGGCAGCGAGAGCAGCAGCAGGACATCTGCGAGCGCCAGGCTGATCATGTACACGGAGGTTTTGGTCTGCTTCCTCCAAAAGCAGCAGAACACAAACAGGGCCACGGTGTTGAGAACCAGCCCGAGGATGAAGGTGGGGATGGAGATCCCCAGCTGCATGGTCCTTGCCAAGCTGTCGATGGCTGTAAAATTGCAATTCTCGCTGTTGTTGGTCATTTCTCCACTGAAATGACAAAGACAGCGTGTTGGAAATGTATAAGGGTCACAGTTAATGACGTGATAAAGCCAAACCAAGATACTTTCAAACACAGTTCTAGAATTCTTCGGTTTTGAGCTGGACACTTGGTCAGCCTTTGTCTATTACGGAAAGTGAAACCTTTCAAGCACAGAGCCTTCTATTCCCACTTTGAGTGCTTTGATATGTTACAAGAAAGTCTGATTCTCAGGGGAAAGTAGTTAGCATCCACTGATTACCATCCCATATAAGAGAATCCCATTCAGATATTGAAGAGACTGACTCCTTCAAAAACATATTTTCAAAAACTCTAAAGACTACTGGCTATCTCTAATAATTTGTACAACTGTTGGAATTTCCCTAACACTTATGCTTAGTTTTGTTGCTACACAGAAATGAATGAAATTATTATTCCATATTAAGGCATGTTGATCTGATAGCTGGAATTTTACTCTTATACCTGAATCTCCATGCAGCAGTAGCTTTTTGCTGATGTGCTTTTACTGCACCCACATTTATATGATATTTTCATTTCATACAGTGCTTATATCCAATGCAGTATTTTAAAAGGTCAACTTAAGAAGACTGATCTTTTATCTAGGTGCAAAATGAGTAAGTGTGTTTTTTCACTTATGTTTATCTTTCAGCATTCTTTAAATTTGGGGTTTGCACTTTAAATTTTAACTGATTATCTTAGATAATCCAGCAAAGATTAGCAAATGGAAGCCATGACATCTTCATAATGCAATTCTTAAAAAAAAATTAATTTGTCTTGAATAATTGTTATCACTGTTCTTAAAAATATATGTATGCTTTAACGAACTATGCCTTAAAAGTGCTTTTTTATAACCTCTTTAAATCAAAATCACAGAAAGTCCTAATAAAGCAGAAGAAATTGGTAGTTAAAGTTCCCAGTCCAGTTCAGCCAACCAAGTAGCTCAAAAGAAATTTTAGGAGTAAGTGAAGATGTTTTAAGAAGATTTTGATCAAGAGGAGAATCTTTGCTTTGGAAGATGTAAAGTACAGCTCTTAAGCACTGCCAAATGGAGCCAAATTTTGCTAAAGAAGCCAAAAACCAATTAGTGAAAGGTTTTTTTCTCTTTGTGTGGCTAAAATAAAATATTTAAAATAACAGAAAAACAGAGAACAAATAGATCTGCTAAAAATTAACTGAGGAGATAGATAGCCTTGCATTTTGCTGACTCTTACACCACTAATTTGATGGGAATGCTGACATTGTGCTGGAGGTCAGAGGTAGGATGACTTGTGGGAATCAGTGAGTAATAATGGAAATAACTGTATCTGAACACAGAATGCACTCAGAGCTTAACATGCTCATATTAGTGAAACAGTTATTTTCCCGCTCAGACTACAGAAAGAATAGGCACATAAAGCTGAAGGTCCAGCCCAGTAATTGTTATGAAGTATGGATATTATTAGTGTGGCTGGAAAAAGGTTCAGTCTAGTCTGTCTGTTGAAGGAAAGA
>NW_008237174.1:3162358-3179925 GCF_000691975.1 Corvus brachyrhynchos | reverse complement strand
AGAGTGTCAAATTTGATTAAAGCAATTCTGTAACTGTTGAGTCTAAGCTTCACACAGATTTTTAAAGAAAACTGCTAAATAAGTCTTCGATAGCTCTTACCAGACACTTATCTTTGATGAAGTATCTGCTTTTTCATATAAGGGAAAGGCTGAGGATTTCAGACACTTGCATTTTAGCAAAGTGTACTAGAAACAACTGAATAGCACTAGAAAAAACAGGATTTAGAACAAGGCTGTTCAGTAAGTGGGGAAATGATCGCCTGGAAGCTGATGAGGACTACAGACAGACTGGATGGGGGTTACTAAGGGGATGCACAAATTCACCCAGACTGTCCTTGGCTGTGTTTCCCCCAGTGACCCCACTGTAAGAGTGAGGGTGACCTCTGGGGAGGTGCTGTCGGTCAGGGGCTGGGTACCACTGCTACCTGCAGAGAACTGGACAGAGCCACATGAGCTGGGCTGTCACAGTGTTGTGAACTTAGGAAACAGCAAAAGAAAAGCTGGATGTTATCAGTGGATTTATCTGTCAGAAATGAGAACAAAGAGAAAACCTTGGTTTGGTCATCAAGATGAGGTTAAATCAATCCATTTGAGCCAGCAATATATGGCAGCTACTTAGAAAATCATGTGTTTGTGGTATGTGAGAGAATCACACAGAACAGGGAGCTGAGTTGGTGCCATGTGTACAAAGGATCATTGTAGGCAGATGCTGCTGTCACCGGAGGGCAGGACAGGGAAGGGGACATGGGAACACGAGTTTTGGTGTGAGCATGGGCACCCATGCAAGGGCACCCATCTACCTGGGGAAAAAATCAGGCAACATGAAACATTTTGGGGTAGTGACAACACTTGTCAATCCAGCACTTTGCAAATGTATCAGAAAATTGTGCATGATGACTCTTTAAAGCCTCAGGTTTGGTGCTACTTTTATCATATCTCTAGCTCACTGAATGCATTTTCTTTAGAATTCATTGGTACCAAATTGCATGTAACATTACTCCACAAAATTATAAATTTCAAGAAAAGACAACCTTTAAATTGATAATTGTCTGATTGTCAAAAACATGATGGTTTTTATCATTTTAGTCTCTCAAATTTAAAATTTACATCTTGAGTAATCCATGGGAATTGTTTGCAACTGTTCTAGACTAAGTAATGTTTGCTCAGAGTTAAATGAAGAATCATTTTCATTGACAAATAACCTTGTAGTCATTTCATAAGCATCATCTTTACTGCATTGTCCAAATTATTAGTAAAAATACTGATAATACTCATCCTGAAAGATACTGAACTGTACCAGAGACATCTTTCCTATATAGTAGACACTGATTGGTATCTCGGGGGGTACTCACTAATCATATAGAAGTTTTTTTTTAGATGATTCATACTGATCATATTTCCTTTGCTTATGAGAATTTCTTTAGTGTGTGAAACCTGTTTCGCCCTCCTACACCCCGTCTCCCATTGCTGACAGTGTCACTGAGGAAGTCAAATTACTTCTATTTCAGTCATTCTCAGATTAATCTGTGCAGATTTTACCTACCACTGAGTTGAGTTCTGCGTGCTTGCAAACAGATTCTTTGGTGGGTGATTCCAATGTTTCTTTCAAATACTAAAGCTGGGATTAGGGATCTAGTTTTCCCAACTCCTTCCTTTCCACCTTCTTAAGAGAGGTACCGCGTTTGCTCTTTTCCAGTCTTCTGAGGAAAATTTCTCTGTCCTCAAAAAGTTTTTTGAAGGAATCTCCTGTGGCTTTAGGATTGTTTCAGACAACTCCTAGAAACCAAACGATAATATAAGAATCTGTGATTTACAGTACTCAAGAGAGTGTGTCTTAGCTGGTCCAGCCTCTGTGTCATCGCTGCTTCATTTGTTTCCAGTTTCTCCTGCTGAGGATTTTCCACTTCCTATGAACTCGTTAAACATTAATTGGGTTTACCCATAGCAGGAGCTTGTGGTTTAGTGAGCAGCAAAGGTGTTCTGACCTAGGAAATGATCAGCAAGGTTTTACAGTAATAGCTCCGCTGTTTTTTTGCAGTTTTTTTGCAGTACAGCAGAATTCACGAATAGTTTCCTCTTTGCAGCTTGGATCTGAGTTCATCTGGCTCTAGTTGGGGTTCACACAAATCTGTATGAGAGCACAGATGAGGGATGTTACATTAAGGGTATTCTTATCCATGAACGCTTCATTAGCAAAAACATGGTTTTTTTTATATCTATTTCCTAGAACATTATTCATGGTAGATATAAGTCATTCTCTCGTGGATGTACTTGAGAAGAGTAAGACGGCTTAGTGCAATGATGAGCAGCAGGTCCCACAGCTGCCATATATTTCATCTGTAGCTGGATAATTTCTTACCATTTTTTTCTAAGTATTTTGATTACAACAGAATAGATTTATATTTATCACTAAAGCAGAAATCTTTCTTTCTGCTCTAAGCTAAGCAACACTACATGTTTGATCTTATTGTTTGAGCTTTATAAGTAATAATCATCTAACCAGACTAAAAATAGTGTCTACAATCAATGTTGCTATTAAATTGTCGGAAAAATAAAAGTCAATAACTAAAATAGGAATTACTTTACCTGAGCCCCAGCAAGCAGATCAGCAGCATTGCTTCAGTCCAGGTTGTTCTACAGAGCTTGAGAATGTTGTCTTACAGACCATGCCTTACAAGTGTTGTAAGTGGCATAACCAACCACATCCTTCTTTTCTTCTCTTTTTTTCTCTTTTTTTTTTTCCCTGTCTCAAGATACACTCTGTACTTACTTATATAGGCAAGTGAAGGTGGAAAAAGTGTAAAGATTTGAATCCTCCACTGTTTTCAGTCAGTAGTCAAAATAGGGTGGGGAGCAATTCGTCTCTGAAGTCAGGGGGTTCGGCGTGGCCTTTACCTGCTGTGATGCAGATGAGAGCTTTTGTGAGCTTGTGGTGGCTACCTCCAAATTTCCAATTATTCCTTGATCTGGGGAGGAGCTGGAAAGTGGGAAGTTGTAGGAAAGATTGTAATAAAAATAGGATTTCTTCCCCCAGTTTCTGCTCCATTTGCATACTGGAGATCAGTAGTCAAGTGCTCAGTGGCTTTTGAGAGATACAGCTACTTACACACACGCAGCTGTTAAACTATTTAAGGGGTATGTGCCAGTTTTAGCCAGTTCAGGTGTATGATTCATATCTTCAAGTTGGCAAACAAATGTTTATCTCTGGGAGGACTGAGGTGTATCAAGAAGCAACCTAGTGCCTTACATGTAAATTACACAGTAACCACAATACACTTTTCTTGAGATGAGCTTCCAAGGCTTTCTGGAACCTCTCTGGCTGAAGTGTGAAACTCACTTGCTAGTGCTGACAGCCCCTCTCCTTACGTGTGGACACACTGCAACCCTTTTGTAGAAAAATACAGGAAGAAATACAGCTCTAAGTGACAGTTTTCAAGCTGCAACCTGGCTTTGGAGGTAATTTTGTCTTTCTATAGAAAAAGTAGCATCAGCTTCGTACCACAGGACTAGGAGAAGAAAAAAATCTGCAATTTTCTTCCTGTCTCATCTAAAAATGAGGTTTGGAAAAAAAAAAAAAAAGCAGAACCCTAAACAAAGTTTAGGTAAACCTCCTCAGAAAATGGTGAGGCAGAGGAAATGAAAGCAATATGATTCATAGCATTTGGGAAACACATTCTGGAATTGGGAGGTTTCAAGGGCTTTTCAACTTCTGTCTTTTCAGAACTGTGGTCTAGCTCCAGCTCAGCAACAGACTGAAATAAATCTGGAGTCAGAGAAAGAAACCTAAGAGTGCAACTACATATTAGCAGAAAAGAAACACCCTACAATTCTGAGTGACTTTTGAACAAGTTATTCTGTGTCATGTTGCACCTGAAATGGTTGAAATGGGTTTGCTTCTTTAATCTTCTTGCCACAGGCATGCTCCAGACTTAGCTTAAAAATGAATTTTAATACTTTGTGCTGCCTTCACTCCCAGCACTAGATTCATTCCTTGTGGCTCTATGAATTTCCCACTCAGTATCACTTGATGCATCAGACCTAGACAAAAAAATCAGCATTTCTGCACACATCAACCGCATGTTTGCTAAGCTGGCAATTTTTTTGTGATACATGTGGGTTCATTGCTCGTAGGTGAGCATGTAATTTGTTGGTGTGCACATAAATCTTCCTTTTTCAGGTTGGTCTTTTTGGCCTAAATGAGGACAACTTCCATCTAGAGGATATTTAATGAGAGCAAGTTGTGAATGACTCAGTCCCAGGCTGGCAGATACATTATTGGCTGAGAAATTTGGGCTTGTTTCTCCCCGTCCTTGGTGATTGCTTTTGAAGTTTCTCAGGTGCTATACATGAATATGCTCAGCAGGTTATTACTTCAGTGAATCCTTTGTGTTTCAGTGCCTTATCACCCAGCACTGCTGCTTGATAAATGCTGTATTTTGGGCATTCAGGTGGCTGCATGGCTCTGAAGTTTTCAATGGGAAGGAGAAGGCCTTCAGGTTTTTAAGTAACCACTAAAATGTTCTGAGTGTATCTTTTTTGTGCTACCTAGAGACAGGAATCTTAACAACTTTATCTGTTTCCCAGTATTGTGTTCATTTAGCAAATAAATAGTGGCTGGGGGAGCCATAATCCAACCGAAAGGAAGTGTATGACCAAAAAATTCATAATGTTTATGGCAAAGATGAGTAGGGTTTTCTGGTTGGTTGATTGGTTGGTTGGTTGATTTTTTAATGTTTGCTGAACTTTCTCTACTTTTTATCCTCTTGGTGCCATAAGTGCTGCTCTTGCTAAGTCAGGCACCAGCATTTGCTGTTTTCAAGGAATCAAAATCTCTTTCAGAGGAAACATGTTCATACAGTGCAAAACCACATTCATTTGCATTATACCAGCATGAATTCTTCTGCTCTTTTTAAGTGGAAAATATATCATAGCAGCTTTGAGGTACAACTTTCACAAATGTCTAAATTACGTGTTTGCTTGTACTCAATGGCCAGAATGGAATGAGTTGGGCCTCAGACCTAGAATTAGGATGCTCAAATGTAAATTAATCAAAATTCAAAGGAAGGGTTCAGTGTATTTCTGGGCCATTCTGAATGAATGTGTTATTTGTTCTCCCAGACAGCTCTAAAATATCATCTCAGATAACAAGACTTAATCATCCAGAGTAAAATGAGTCAGGAAAAGACATTGCTCAACAGACAACTAGGAGGTGAATAACAAACTGTCCTTGTGAAGAGTGCTGGGTGCAGTGGGGAATTAGAAAGCTGATGAACTTAGGGGGAATTAGAAACCTGAGTCTTTTATGCTGTGCTGTGAATGGTTTCTGATATTTTGGTGTGTTTTTCAAGGTTTCAAAGACTGCATGGCCATAGTGAGTTAAGCTAACAAGTCTTGTTCTAAGCAGGCTACCACAGCTTGCTACCCCAAAAGGAATTTGCTGCCTTCTTTTAAGAGTGGAGATCCTGGAGACTTTATCTAACTCCAGCGGAGCAGCAGAAAAGCCCTGGAAAGGAGAACTATGCCAAGAGCTCATGATGTTCTCACCTACCTGAAGATGTACTATGATGCTCTTTCTGTCTAAAGAACAAGTAAATAAAAGAACAAGCTTAGTTTTCATTGGTGGCTTAAAAATAGTTGTTTGTACTTGGGTTGGAGTACAGTGTTTTGTTTATCTGGAAACCTTCCACTTCAGACTAGTGCTCTTTGGGTTGCTCAGTACCTCTTCCTCATCTTCATAAGCAGTCAAAGCCTGACAAACAGTGAGCTATCTTAACTGTGCAGCTGGGAGCTTTGAATAGCTAAGGTGTTGTGTTTATTCTCATGAAGCCAGTTTTTTGAGTTCAGGAGACTGCAAAACTTAAAACCAGAAAACCTGGGAACTGCTGTATTTTATCGGGAACAGCTGCACTCAGCGTCCTCAAGATGAGGCAAAGACTTAAAGGCAGCCCAGATGGAGCAAATATAGTATAGTATAGTTTTTTTGGAGCTGGCCAGCTATGAGGGTAGACTTATTTTTACAATTGAGAAACCTTACAAAGGCTTGTCAGGGTTGTATGATGAGAGGAAAGGAACTGGGCTGTCTGGTGAACAGCCAGTCTCACTCTTATGTAGCTGAGTGAGCAAAATCAGGGGAGTAACACTTTGAAGTGCAGAATATCTTCAGCTGTGTCTGACTCAGAAATTCACCATCTGAACACCAAGCATGCAGGATGCCATCTCCTTAGTGACTTCAGATACCCACAGTCTACAGCTGATGTTCTAATTTTCCACAGTTCAGTTTGGTCTTCCACAGCCAAAAAGGCCAGTTAGACATGGACAGTGCCAGTGAGGACATGCTCTTCATGGCCAGTCCATTCCTCCTCTAGGCAGGGTCAGAATAGCTTGTGTGTGGCCAAAAGCAGTTCTGGTTGTGGGCTTAGCAATAGGCTATAAATTTTTCTTGGGTATTTGTAGGAAGGAGCAGCCAGTCAAGCTGCAAGTTCAGCTTTAGTGAAACTGTGTAAGAATAGACACAGAGCTTCCTGCACCCATGAGCTTTGCAGTCTGCCCTCCAAGGTTCACAGCACACTGATCTGTGCCAGCTGGCAGATCAGGGGGCTCTGTGGTTGTTCAGCAGAGCTGGGCTGGTGCTGGTGAAGATACCATGCTCACTGAGCCATGGCACTGCCAGGGGAAATGGTAGGTGTGCACAAAGCCAAGGCTTCAAATGAAACCGCCAGTTAATTTCACAATCAACCAGTAGAAGGAACTAATGGTTAGGAGTGGTGTGGATATAAACCCAGCACCTGTGCAGAAGACCACACAGCTCCTAGCAGGCCTCCTGAGAACTCAGGCTTCTGCGGGAGCAGTTAAACAGGCTATTTATCTTCTCTGCCTCACCACTCCAGTGCCAGTGTGTGGTTATTGCACACTATTCTTTTTCCTGACACAGGCAGTGATCAGATCAGTCATGTAATGCTCACCCATCTTCACCATATAAACTCTGATAAGTGATGTTATCTAGATTTTCTCCCATAGAAAACATTTTCTTCTCAGCCTTTGCAGTGCAGTAGGTAATGAAACACAAAACAAAAATTATTTCCTTTGCATTTTCATTCCACCATGTATTACCTGAGCACTGTAGACTGGACCATCAGTACAAGTTACCAGCCATCACTGCAGGCTGGCACAGAGGGATGCCAGTGCAGGAAAGGAGCAGCAGCTGCAGGGCACTCTTGTGCCTTGCACAGTCATTCCTATACTTCCCACAGACAGCCCGGCACCAGGGGTAGGAGCTGCCTCCTCTGCAGGGTTTATGCTCTCTTGATGCTACTACTCTGAAAGACTCAGTTCTGTTGAATGGCTTGATCTGAAAAGGAGCTGACTTGTGTGTAATGAAACGACATTTTTTTTCCTTTTCCTTTAGCTTGTCCTCATCCACCCCTCCTCAGTGTAGGGACTGGCTTTTCTGAAAAGAAAGCCCTACTCACTCAAGCCTATGACTGCAATGGATAAGCGTCAAATGAAGATCACGGATTGGCTTAAAAGGAACATTTTCCAGACCTGAGATGTGCCCTGTTTCATTAATGCATGTCATCTTTGCACTCGGAGCCTTTCCAATTTTAGCTCATGTGCTGCCAAGCACATTTAGTTGTTTTAGGAGTAGTGCACCAATAAGGCGCATCTCAAAGCATGTCTCAAGGATTGCAGAGAAGTTCTGGCCTCTCGCAGCATAACCAAAATGGTTTCTGTCCCAGGGATAAGGCTGTTGGAACTGCCAGCTGAGGATTGTTTCTCACACTGATTTTGTCTCACCTGGGCGATGGCAGTTACCGCACCCATGGCTCTCCTGTTTGCCTGGCTTGCTTTTCCCTGTGGTTTCTGCAGACAATGGCATTCCTCCACCACAGCCCAAGTGTACTGCTAGGGTGTGCATGTCGATGTCTCCAGCCTGTGTCCCCTAACACTGAGATGTGAGGGTGTGAGAACTGCTGTCAACATCGCTGCTGTCATAAGTGTCCAGACAGGTCCCACCAAAGTCCCAATTTGAACCACAGAGTGACTTATCATGGAGATGCAGTGAGTGTGGCTGAGAAATAGGAAAAAATGGTTCAAGAAAATGCTGGGAGGGATCCCCGCATCTACTTCAGCGTCACAGTTTTGAGTGGTGCTGGCGGAGGAACTGCTGCTCGACAGTGCCATCTTTGGGTAGTTCATGCCTATGTTGGGCAGGAGGCATCAGCGTGGAACTGGACTTTTCCTTTGTGGGGTGCTCTCTCCCCCATGTGTATATCTGAAAAAACGTGCGTGTATGCATTTGCGTGCACATCACTATCATAATGACTTATTAACAGTTGTTGCATTGCACATGTGGGTTACAGCATGAGCTTCATTTTGTTCTCATCTCTCCTAATCTGTCCTGGCTGAACACTTTTTATTTCAGTAAGATAGCCACCCTTTGAGACCTTTGAGAGAGAGAACTTTGTTTTGTGCTGCTGAAGAAAATGTCCTTTTGTGAAGACGTGACTTTGTCTGTTCTCCTTTGGAAAGGGCAACTGAGCAAATTTCCTTATTTTTTCCACTGCAGAAGTGGTCTTTGCATTGAAGAGAATTGGCCATCCTTAAATCTGGCATCTGAAAAGAACAGTGATGGGTGTAAGTTCAATCAGTTATAGCTTGTTTCTCCTATGCATGTAGGCTATCTGCCCTTGCTATCAGCATATGATTAATACTTAAAATATAACCAATTTGTCTTGGTCTCAGGGTCTTGGATGCTGCATGGTGGGGATGGTGCAATGTGCTGCCAGCCCAGCTTACTCCCCAGGGAGAAAAGCACTCTGGCTTGTTTCTCTGAGAGTGGAACTCATCCTCCTTTGTGCGCAGAGAGGTTGTGGTGTTTGAGCCTAATGGTGGTGAGATACTTAATTCCTTCTGATGTGTAATGTTAGTCTAGCTGAGTCAATATGGCTGGCTTTGTTCTGGCAGCCTGGCATGACCCAGTGTCTTCACACACAAGTTTGACTGAGTGACTTTGGAAATAAAAACTGCACTTCATTTGCATATAATCATACCACTTACACTGATAATCTTCTAGCTTTGCACTTCAAGTGTGAGTGCTAGACATTTATTTGAAATGCTGGAAAGTTCTCTTCCCTTTAGCAAAGGTGTATTCCTATAAACAGCTTGTAGAGAAAAGCCACATAACATAAACAGGCTCAAAAAAGCAATTTGCAGGAAAGTGAAAAACCTCAAAGAGATGAAAACCTTTCAAATGAACTACAGCTAGAGTGGTGGAAACTATCACATAATCAGTGCAAACTATTTTTGGTTTGGTTTTTTTTTTTTTTTTAAACAAAGAGAAAAGCTAAGATTTAAAAAAAAGCCTTAAGGGACAGAAGTTTTTCTTACTGAAATATCAGCCTGAGATGACAACTTCTGAATTTCAATGGACACTGTCTCCAAAAGATCCAGCAATTATTTGAAGCTCAGAGTGGTCCACCCTGCCTGCAGACATAGGTAATGTGCGTGTGTGTGTGTGTGTGTCTGTCTGTGGCAGCCAGGATGCTCTGCACTTTAAAAATGCACTTTTATCACTTTGCATCCAGCTGGGGGTGTGCTGATCTGTGCCAGGGGAGGAAGCTGGACACCAGCATGGCTGTCCTCCAGGACGACTCTTGGCATATGTCACGTAGGGGTCTGTTGTGCTGGAGTGTCATGGGCATGGGGGCCTTGGAGGAGCCAGATAGAGGCCCTGAATGTGTGCTGGCTAGCCAGCTCTCTCCAGGATGCATTGCCTTCATTTCTTGTGCTAAAAATCAGGATTGTCCTAAGAGACTGAACGCCTCCCCTGTTTGGGGTAGGATGAAGGTGTGTGAGCAGCCTCTGCTAAAAAACCCATTGTGCTGTTATATTAGGCTGCTCTGAATAAACCCCATTTCTGCCTGTGTTGGGTGGGAAGAGTGATTGCTGAGACCAGGGTGGTTGTATAGGGATTGTATCAAGGAGGCCAAGAAATTTGTGAAGGTAGGTTATCGTGTGGGAATTAAATGGTAGGATTGCCTTGAAGTCTTGTGCTTTTGGACTCCTGCCTGACCCCAGGAAACACCTTACACACATGCACAAGTGTGACCTGTTTTGTTCCTGCAAACAGGGGCTTTGGCTGAGATGCTGGCCTTAGATTTCCTGGGCCAGAGGAAAATCATTTCACTGAGCCTAAACGTCCACTCAGAGAGCATACAGGTAAACAATGACAACTGGCCAGATGAGAATTGGATATTTCTCCAATTCCACCCTAAATCTGCAGTATTCCTCAATCAGCAAGCCTTTACCACCCCAGATCACAGAGAGAGGGTCATCTCCCAGCGTGAAAGAGCCAGGGTTCCCTGCAGGTGTGTAGTGGGTTGATGCTGGCTGGATGCCAGGCCCCCACCAAAGCCTCTCCCTCACTCCCCTCTGCAGCTGGACAGGGGAGAGAAAAAACAACAAAGGGTTGATGGGTTGAGGTGAGGACTGGGAGAGAGAGATCACTCACCAGATACCCTCACGGGCAAAACAGGCTTAAATTTCTAATATTAATTGACTTTATTACTAACAAAACAGAGCAGGATAATGAGAAGTAAAATTAAACCTTAAAACCACCATTGCTCCACCCCTCCCTCCTTCCCAGATCTAATTAGGTGAGGACTGGGAGAGAGAGATCACTCACCAGATACCCTCACGGGCAAAACAGGCTTAAATTTCTAATATTAATTGACTTTATTACTAACAAAACAGAGCAGGATAATGAGAAGTAAAATTAAACCTTAAAACCACCATTGCTCCACCCCTCCCTCCTTCCCAGATCTAATTCCTGCCCCCAGTGGTGCAAGGAGACAGGGAATGGGGGTTATGGTCAGTTCATCACCTGTGGCTTCTCCCACTGCTCAGGGAGAGGAGTCCCTCTCCTGCTGCACCATGGGGTCCCTCCCACAGGAGACAGCTCTCCATGAACTTCTCCAACGTGAGTCCATCTCATGAGCAACAGTTCCCTAGAAACTGCTGCAACATGAGTCCATCCCATGGGCAACAGTCCTCCCAAAACTGCTGCAGTGTGGGTCACTCTTCCACAGGCTCAGCCCTCCAAGGACAGGCTGCTCCAGCCTGGGAGCCGGGCCCCTCTTGCCACAGGCCTCCCACGGGGTCACAGCCTCCTCCAGGCATCCCCTGCTCCAGCGTGGGCTCCTACACAGGCTGCAGGTGGATCTCTGCATCCCTGAGGATCCCCATGGGCTGCAGGTGGATCTCTGCATCACCGTGGATCTCTGCATCCCTGAGGATCTCCATGGGCTGTGGATGGATCTCTGCATCACCGTGGACCTCCATGGGCTGCAGGTGGATCTCTGCATCCCTGAGGATCCCCATGGGCTGCGGGTGAATCTCTGGATCCCTGAGGATCTCCATGGGCTATGGGTGGATCTCTGCATCCCCATGGACCTCCATGGGCTGTGGGTGGATCTCTGCATCCCTGAGGATCTCCATGGGCTGCAGGTGGATCTCTGCATCCCTGAGGATCCCCATGGGCTGCGGGTGGATCTCTGCATCACCATGGATCTCTGCATCCCCATGGACCTCCATGGGCTGTGGGTGGATCTCTGCATCCCTGAGGATCTCCATGGGCTATGGGTGGATCTCTGCATCCCCGTGGACCTCCATGGGCTGCAGGGGCACAGCTGCCTCACCATGGGCTGCACCTCGGGCTGCAGAGGAAACCCAGCTCTGGTGCTTGGAGCACCTCCTGCCCCCCTTCTCCCCTGTCCTTGGTGTCTGCAGAGCTGTTCCTCTCACATGTTCTCACCCCACTCTTCTCTGGCCACAATTACAACTGTACAATAACTTTTTTCTTTCTTCTCAAATCTGCTATCCCAGAGGTGTTACCACCATTTCTAACTGACCCGGCCTTGGCCAGAGGCACGTCTGTCTTTGGAGCTGCCAGGGATTGGCTCTGCCGAACATGGAGGAAACTTCCAGCAGCTGCCCACAGAGGCCACCCCTGTAGCCCCCACCCTGCCACCAAAGCTCGGCCATGAAAACCCAATACTTCAGCTGGTGAGAGACTCATAATCTGCCAGAGTCCAGTCCCAGCTCAGGCCTTTGCCTCTCCTCCAGAATGGGTGTGGGAGTGTTCCCAGGGCAGTCCCACTGCTCCCACAGGATGCAGCTGCGGTCTGCAGACTGCTGGGATGGAGCTCCAGAGCCCTGCTCAGGGCATTGCTGGAGAGGGCTCAGGGCCTCCTCTGGTGCTAGACAGCAGAGGGCAGCTGTAGCCTGGGGAATGCGTTCATCAGTCCCGTGTTAAACACAAAGGCACGATGTGGTCTCTTCAGCCCTGACAGAGCTATCCTGTTCTGCATGAGGTGTCGTGTCCCTCTCACCTCGCGCGGGGGTGGGTCAAAGCACCAGCTTTTGCAGCCAGCGGGAGGGGGCTCTGCCTTCATGCTGCCTCTTGTAGATCTCTAACAATGTACAGTCAAGAAATTGGTGGGAAAATAAAAGAGCTTTTGCATAGAAAGCTGTAGTATTTCCAGATAGTTGTGTAGGCTGTCCACTAACAGGGGCTAGAGGAATTCATTATGGTATAAAGAAAATGGCTGTAGTTTATGACTGTATGAACAGACTCTTTTAGAATTATATTTCCCTATATTATTATTAATGTAATGAAAAGTGCTCCTCTGTGTGTGGCCACCTAACTTAAGACTTACCTCTACATACAGTATGATTAGTTATTTCATGAATGAGAGAGACTACAAGATAGTGGAAGCAAAATGAGTATTTCAAATGGTGTTGACAAGTTGTGTAAATGATTTGGAAAAAAAGGAATTCAAAAAGGCAGAAAGACATGCAAAATTTTACACATATTTAGAAATAGTTATGAGCACAAATGTGAGATATGGGTGAGCTTGATATGCTGCAGATCTGAAAAAGGGGATCTGCAGCTTAGAACAGATTGTATATGGAGCGTGACTGGAAATGAAATAGAAGATTATGCTGTTGTAGGAAAAATGTCAATGTGATTGTGGGATATCAATTGTTTGAGCTTGTAGAAGAAATATATTCAGTCTTGGGTGCCTCTCAAGAAAGAAAGAAAGAAAGAGGAAGAAAGAAAGAAAGACCCAGCTCAATCCAAGAGAGAGCCAAGGAAATGGGTAAGCAGAGCAAGTTACATCTGAAGCACAGAAGTAGCTGAGGGTATTTAGAGCACAGATATTGGGGTGGGGAGGGCACAAATAGGTCTTCAAATACATAAATGGCAGCTATGAAGGGGAAGGCAATAAATAGTCTGCTATATCCACTGCAGACGGGAAAAGAAATAATGGCTTTACACTCCACTTGGAAATACTCTGCCTGGAAATTCAAATAAACCCTTCTAATGCTGAAGATAGATGAAACTAGAAATACCCCTTCCTGTGAGTTGTTATACAAAGCAGGTTAGACAAAATTCTGCCAGCTATAACATGGGAATGTTGAGCTAGCCTTTAGTTAGATGGTCTCTTCCAGCCTTTTCCACAAGTCTGTGCTCTCTGTCAGTCTGTGCAGAAGACTGAAGTGATTATAAACCATCTTGGATAATGTGACAGCTCCATGTGTTACTGCTGAGGGGGGCAGAGAAGTGTGCTTGCACACTTGGAGTACAGATCAATGTAATCCCAGAGTGGTACAAACTCCTCCCTTGGCATGAGTCCTCCTCATTCTCTACAAGTGGACCGTTGCCCTTTACCAGGTGGTAGAACCCTAAATTGCTTTATTCCACACCCACTTTAGCACAGGCTTGTTCCCTGATCTCACCAGTGGCTACAGGTCACTGAAGTCAAGAACTTCCCCATACATCACTGCACTCTATAAAAAGAAATCCAGCAAGAGAGAGCAACAAAAAATGGGGAAAAGAAAAAAGAGATGTGAAAAGAATTAATGTCATTTCCTTCAGATACTTCTTTGCCAAATATCATCTGGAGGCCAGAGTAAGCTGTGCTGAAGCAGTCCTTTCTGGGTTATTGGCTTATCACCAGGGGTGAAAAAAGGTCTATGAGAATTGTTCTTTTTTTAGATTAGCCCTCTGAAGCAGAATGGAAATTCAACATTTCTTGGTTATGGTTAGACCCTGCTTCCCATCCCTTCTCCCATGATAGTGAGCAGAGTGAGAGCACGAGCACAAAGGCATTTCAGAGGAGCTGAATACATTTCAAATGCATCAAAACTGATGCTACTGCAGTTTGCTTCACACTCATGTTTCCTTCCCACCTCCGTTTCATTTATTCCCAACTTGGGTTTCCCTCTTCCCCCAAATCCCTTTTGGCTTTGAGGTGAGCTGAGGTCTCCCAGGCTACCTGCACAAACAACTGTGGGAGGAAAGAAAGTAGCTAAAGGAGGATAAGGAAAAACATTTAGGAAATAAGTTTTTAGGTTATTTTTCTCTTCCAAATGTGCTAGACATACTGTAAATGAGTAATTTTAAATGTCTTTGTAGACATCCAAGCAAAGGTGTAAGTTCCCAGGGACTCTCCTTTGGGCAGACCAGCAGAAATCTGCCTCAAATACCTTTTCCTTCTAAGGTGCCCTTCTTCCCTTCCTCTCCCAGGCATGCTGGAGTTAGTTTCAGACAGAGGTGAGGTTCCCCTTTAGTGGTTTGACACTTTGTTCAACCCGGCAGTGTAACAGCACAACTTGGGCCTTTTGGAGAGCAATCTTCAGCTTTGGCAGCTCTGGCTGTGTGCAGATGTTTTCCATTCAGAGCAGTAGGCAGCTCAGGATTTACCTGGTGGGCACTGGCTGCACTTTGGCCCCTTTTGCTCTGCCTGGTGTGATGCTGCACCAAGCTCTAGCAGGTGCAGGGACGTGCTGACTATGCTGCAGAAGCCAGATGTGGATAGAGTGGTTAATTTAACGTGTTTCTGTGCGCTCATGGAAAGCAGAAATGTCCCTGGTGGGCCATTTTACATAAAGAAACATTCTCTGGTTTGGGAGGTTCCTGAACTACAGGCTGCAGTAGCCTGGGAAAGTATCCAGTGGTTTTCCAGCCTGGCACAGCAAGGATGGTGTTCCAGCTTTGCAGTGTAGGTCCAGGGCCCTGCAAACCCAGAGCTGCCTGGGCTCAGGTGCTGTAGACAGCCAGCACTGCAGCAGGGGGACAGGGACAGCATGGGCTCTGCTGGATTTCTGCTTCCTATCAGCCTGAGCACAACTGGAAAAAACCCTTGTGGGGAGGTGACCTGTAGGGTGAGAGGCTGATTTCTATGCAAGGCTCTTCCTCATGAGAAGGCAGTGAGTTCATGCACTTGCAGTCTTTCTCTGGCTGCCCACAACCAGGAGCTCTATGCTGAGAGGGGGGCCCAGGAGCTCACAGAAGTTGCTAATATGGTGTTGCAGAGTTGAATCTGAACCAAAGGAAGAAGTTCTGGCTACCAGTGAGAGAAGATGATTGAGTTCAAAAGACCCAGAGTGAAATTTCTTCAGACACTTGAAAAGGCAGCTTAGCACAGAGATTAATCACTATATAATTAAAAAAAAAAAAAAAAAAAAAAAAAAAAAAAAAAAAAAAAAAAAAAAAGCCTACTTTTAGTCTGAAAGTCCCATGTGGAGAATATTAGTAAATCTTCGAGTTCATGCGGAACATCTTAGAATTGGGAGTTCAAGAAAAAGCAGTTTATTTAAAAAAAAATCTATAGTCAACTACCCATGCTCTCTGCTCAGAAATATTAGTCATGGGGAATTCCTAATTTCTCTGGTTTTACAAGCTTAATGCATCGGGAAATAATTGTGTTTTATTTTCCCTGACTGCATGCTGCAGACACTGCCATGTCTGCTGTGTTTCTCCTAGATGTGTGCATGCTTTCTGTTCCTCTTATGTCACACCATACTTCTTGTCACCAGCAAGGGGGAAAAGGCAGAAAAAGGAGTTATTTTCTCTTTATTCTGACTGATGCATTATTTAATTTTCCACTGGAGACTGAGGTTTGTGTCCACAATATTTCTCTTCAAACCAGGATTTTAGAAGTTATAAAGGATCACTCATGGAGACTTGTTCTTTAACCATTGCCTTAAAATGAAACCTCAGATATTTTTTCTTTTTTTTGTGACAACTTTCTGGTTGATTGAACTTCCCTAAGTTACTGAAATCTATGGTTTTTTGCTCTTATATGGGTCATTTATTGAGCCAGATGTGCTGGAAACAAACCATTTAGTGGCTTAGTCTTTGCTGATCAGAGGCAGGCTAGAGAAGCAAAAGGTCAGAGGAAGAAGGTTGAAAGGTGGTTCCTCCTGCATTTTGCAGGTTGGTGGTTGGTAATTCATCAGTGGAAGTTGGTGATAAAATAGGTTAGTGAGGGATGCTGTGCAGAAGCAGGGACTTTGCCCTGCTGGGTGTTTCACTCCCCCATGGACTGGTTGGAGGGACAGACCTTGAATAATCACTGCTCCATGTGAGGAAGAGGATTGCTGGTTGGGGTCTATTAGCCACTCGCCTTCCTCTCTCGGCTGCTTTTTTTCTCTTCGGCCGAGGGCTGTTTTGTCAAGCTGTGACAGTGAAGGGACTTTGCTGAGCCCCAGAACACTCTGAATTGCCAGTGCCCGCTTGAGCAGAGGGTGATTAATGGTCTTGTGAAACCACACTGACCCTGCACTGAGAGAGGTTAGACTGGTCTGTGTTGTCACTGGGAAGGTGGGTGAGGTTGCACCAGAATAAGCTGTAAATGCTTTAGAGAAAACCAGTGGATCGTCATCAAACCAAGGCCCCAACCACCTATATCAGCATTGCTTAGAAACATCTTTAATAACACAAGGGTGAACACAGGCCTGAGGAAGAGCTCTGGCACTTCCTGCCCTTACTTGTTAATTCACCCTGTAGAGAAGAGAAAGCATGTTTTTACCTTGCATGCCAAAATGCTGCTGTTTGCCAGGCCTGCTGCTTATCCTTCACGATGTCCCTGCCTCGCAGCAGTGCCACAATCTGCAGCATCAGGAGAGCATCTGGTGGATGGGCAGCAAAACCTGCTGCAGGAAGAAAGGGGCTTGCACAGCTCAAGCTCACTGGTGAAAAGAAATGTCCTCGTGTTGTGGTTTCAACTTCTGCCTTGGCAGGTTCAGGCTGTCAGCATGCTCACACCTCCATGACGACAGCTGGGGCTGTAGGTGCACAGAGCAGCCTGGAAAGATCCTGACTTTGGTGGTCCTGTTTGTAATAAATATATTCTGACCATTTCATCTTGGCCTTAGGTTAGGAATGGTTATTCTTAAAAAAGGAAAGGGAGTGTGAGACAGTGCCAAAGAGACAGATAAAAGTTGTGTGCTTCTTGCAGAAAAGTATTTTTTAAGCTTTTGTTTGTTTGCCTGCTGTCTCGGTTTTGAAAGACAGGTGTCTGCTAAGGAAGGCAGAGGCCCCCCTTGAAGTGGCAGATATAACCCCTTTTCCCTCCAAGTTATTATATTTTGAAATCAAGGGCCTTTAGGCAAAGATGTGGGAAATAGGAATAACAGTTCTTTACTATATATATATATGTATATAACCAGTCAAACAAAACAACAACAACTATGGCAGTAACAGCAATCACAAACCCAGT
>NW_008237174.1:3157245-3162341 GCF_000691975.1 Corvus brachyrhynchos | reverse complement strand
GAAAGAACGGCCAAAAAAGAAAGCAGCAGCAGCTCCTTTCTCTGCAGCTTCTCTCTCCGGATGCTCCGAGCGAACTGTCCCCACACCCAGGTGTAGACAAAAGGAGTAGCCAGGCCCGCCCCACTCCCCTTTTTGTCTTTCTTAAGTACAGCTATTTGTCCCCTAGCAACATGCATATGGGAGAAAATTCCTTTAACAGGAAAAAAAACTAAGACTAAACTAAAACCCCAACACCTGCTTTTAGTGGTTTTTTGGCTTTCTATCAGATAAATTTTGCTGTAGTTGATAACACACCAAAAATGCCTTGGGCAGGGATGACTGATCCATGCTGGGGCAGGATGCTTAGCACTGGTCAGGATAACTCAGTAGCAGCAACCAGTTGTGACCACCAAAATCTGCCTCTGAGTGCTGCAAAAGCTGAGCTGCTTCTGGGATCATTTAAAGAGGATGATGATGACAATAAAAGGGGAAAAAAATCCCCCAGACCTGGAAAGGGTGAGTCCAGATGGTTGATGGAAATAGCCATAGTTTTCTAAGGAACCTCTTGTTTCCCTGTTTAGTGGCTCTATCTCTGCATACCCAAGAATTTGTCATGAGTCACCTTTTCCATAGCCAGTAGGTAGATTAGTTTTCTTACTGTTGAGATTTTTTTGGTTTTGTTTTGTGTTGTTTTGGGTTTTGTTTGTTAGGTGAGCTTTTTGGGGTTTTTTTCTTTTCTTTCTCTTTCTTTCTCTTGCATTTATGGAAATTCTTGTGGTGCACATGCTTCCTCACTGGGAACTGCAGGCTGGGTTGGAAATATCACAGGGCTACGGAATTAAACTGGCCCTGCAGATGTGGGAACTTCCCTTCCTCCTCCACGGTAGCCTGTCCTCTTTCATTGCCTCATCCTGCTCATGTCCAGCTTTTCCCAGGGGAGGGGGAAGCCACTGTGTCTGCAGCTGGTGGCAGAGGAGGAAGGGTGGTTTTGCTGAGCAACTGGATCCTGTGTGATGGTTTGTTGGTAAGTCCAGCTTCTGGCATGTTGTGGTGACATTGGGTGACCCTGGCAAGCACCGGATTTTGATGAAACAGAACAACCTGAGGAAGGAAAGCCTCTGAAAGATAAAACTGCTGCACAGTTCACTCTCTAGAACGTGTCATTACTGAAACAGCAATTTCTAACACTTGGTCTTCCTCTGGACCTTGTTCCCCATTTCTCTCCTCTGAGAGCAATATAAGGCAAAAAGACAGGTTCCAGTTGCAGCAGGATCCTGAGACTGGCTGGGTGTGAAAAGTGGCACTGGGTTGGGTGATCCCCATGACAGAGTCTGGATCTAGGTAAATGCACACCTGGAGCCAAGGGAGAGCATTTATTGCATCATGGATGGGCCTGAAAGAATACCAGAGCTTTCCTATGCATCCTTCCAGGGAGAAGAGGTTTGTGGGATGGGTCCAGTGCAGATTCAGGAATGAACCATGCAGGGGGAGAGGCCAGGCCAGTGCCTGTGCTGGGGCCAGGCCGTGCAGACCAGTACCATTAGAGCCAAAAGCAAGGAGCAAAGTGTATGTGCTGCACGGGGGAGCTGCGTGTCTCCTGTGACCCCAGCGGAAACCTTTGCACTGTCAGGGCCTTTGCCAGCACTGGGGGGAAAGTCTGAATGGCACAAAAATCAGCTTTTGTGATTTCTTTCTTCTGTCTATGCCATTTGATGTGCTGTGCCTTTGTGCAGCTGGAAACTGAAGAACCTTGGCCAAACCCAGACGTGACTCACACTCTTTAACCTCTGCCTAACACAGCCCCATGCGAAAGCAGAAGGTCCCTCCTTGCATCACTTTTACCAGGAAAATAAAACTCTTAAAATGTTAAACAGGGAAATGTTTCAAGGGAAGGTAAAGTGAGAAGTGAGCATATGTGTTTATGAGGAAGAGGAAAGTGTTGAAATACACTAGTGAAAATAAGTCAGCCTGGCATTCACTGGCAAAAAAAAGCCCATGTGAATTGATTAAAAAAAAACCCCAAAGCAACCAGAAATGGGTTGGATTTCATAACTGGCTCCAGTATTTTCACTTGAAATCTGCTTCACAATGATCATGTAGATAAATTGTCATCAGAAGCACAGTCCAAACCTGGGCTGAGTCTTTAAATGCAAACTCTGGGAAACCTTTACCTTTTTGAAACGGAGTGCTTTTTCTGCTGTGCCTGCATCTTTGTGGGAGGCCTTTTCTCTCTCTCTCTCTCTCTTTTTTTTTTAATCTTTATTTTTTTTGAAAACCAGCAGGGAATGCTGACAGGTTAGGATCCCTGTCCCAGGCAAGCAGGTGGTGGGATCCACTTCCTTTTCACTGGGGGAGGGCAGTGGGTGTCCAGGTGGTTTTTCCCTGGGCAGCCCAGCAGGAGCTGAGCATCTGAAAGCAGGGGAGCTCATTGCAGGGCTTCCATTTCCTACATTGTGCTTTGCCTAGCAAGGGAGTTGGTAAAGCCTGTGCCTCTACTGAAACCTTCCTGCTGCGAGTGAAATAGATCTGAGGCCCCTGATGTGAGAACATAAGAATCTTAAAAAACAAACAAAAATCCCCACCAAAACCCAAATGTGTGTATCTGGAGCAGTTTTGTTGTATTTGAGCTGGGACCACTGCAGACCATCCATCCCCCAGGAGTCAGGAGGTGAGATCATCCCTTGCTGCTCTCAGCCTACTGAAAATATCATCTGCTCTTCCCAAAGGGGCAAAACTCACCATTTGAGTCCAACCAACTGGCAAAAGAAAGAATTCCAGCCATGTTATTAATTCCAGTCACTTACCTTTTATTATTGCCCAGTTTATTTCACCTTTAACGTTTCAAAGTTCTGTTTCTTTAAAAACAAAACAGAAGCCACACCCACTCCCTCTCTAAAATCACTGAAGCGCTGTGAATATAACCATGCGACTGGAGATGAAACCCTGGAACTGCAGTGGCAGAGAGCAAAGATCCAGTGGTGGTAAAGAGCCCTGCCTGGTGGGTGTGCTCCTCCCAGGCACAGAGCCTGCTCTGGCCCCTGGGCCAGGCAGCGGGGACAGGGAGCAGCCCCAAGGGCACTCCAGCCTGGCATGGTTAGAGCCCAGAACGTGACAGGAAGCAGCCTCGGAGCGGTAAAATGAAGGACTTAATTCTCCATGATTGCTTAGTTGTCAGTGGGGGAGGAGAAAGGTATTGGAGTTACAGCTGCATTCTTCCATTCAGCAGAATAATTAGCAAGGAAAGGAAGAGAGCAGCAGTAAAAGATGTTACTGTTAAATTAAAGTTTAAACAAGAATCCCTTCCTTCCTTCCTCAAGATCGCTCCTGGCTTTCTGCCTGCTCTGGCTGCTGAGCAAATGCCCGTTGCTGCCTTTCTGCCACAGAACCAGATCAGATCAGGCAGCTCCTTTCCTTCTGCCACCAAGGGCTCTTCTCAGGAAAAATTGTTAATAACCTTTGTGACAGGCAGAAGTGTAAATGTAAGCAAGTCACTAAATAAGCGATGCAGAGGAGCTGTGTGACCTGTGAGGGGTGTGCATGATGGTGTGGTGGAGACATGGTGTGGAGTCTCTGCTGTGGCGCTGAGAAAAGCTGGTCCTTTGGTCCCCAGTCAGTGCAATGTGACTTTTGGTGCTCCTGGAGCCTGTTTTTATATGGCAACATAGAGCAAGGGTTAACAAGGGACTGTGGGCTGTGGTACCCACCAAGGGCAAGAGGCTTACAGAATTGCACTTGCAATTTTGAGGCTAATGGAAGTCAGGCTTGAAATATCCGTGCCAAATTTATACTGAACCAAAGCAGACTGGAGAGCCAAGGGCCAGAAAGGTAGAATTAGAGAGTGTTCACCTTGGTAGAAAAATGTTAGCAGGCAGAAATGGAATTCTGAAGTCAGTAAAGCAAAGCTGCTGGCAGACTGCTGCCAGGGTTTCTGATGGACAGGACTGCAGATGCGCAGCCTTTTAGCATGTTAAGGAATGAGGAGTGCATGGTGTCAGCCATGGTTCCCAGCTGGTGCATGCACTGCCACATGGGACAGCTCATCCCCTTAGATGCGGTGATGTCTCTGAGCCTTCATCCAGAAACTGAGAGATTGCTTCTACTTCAAGCTAACGATAATGAGCCACCCCAATTTTCACTTCCCCAGCAGTGTCCTCTTTTTCTGTCTTCGATAAAAATGATTTTGAAGTATGTCACAGCTTTTTGGTAGCAGCTTTCACACTTTCCCCCCACACTTGACATTCAGTTGAACTCTCATTTTTCAGTCAGCCACCCTGGTTGGCAGCAGGGTTCGTTTAAATTGTGACAACAAAAGAAAATGGAAAACCCCAAGCAAGAAATCTGGTGTAAGATGTTAGCAATCCTCTGCCAGCAACAACATGAAAGAGAGAGGTTTAGATGTGTACCTGCACTGTGTGTGTGTCCTGCCTGTGCAGCCACCTCCACTGCTGCAGCTGCTCTACTCGTGCTTCCACCTGGTTTTGTAACATGTCCATTTGGTGTTTTTGACAGGTATGACACTCGCTGCTTCCAGCTTTGTCATCAATTCATAGAATCATAGAATTAATATAATGTAGGAGATGCCCGTGCAAGATGTTTGTGCTGCCTGTGTCCTGCCTCTGCTGGGGGGCAGCATGGCCTGATGAGGGCAGGATGAAATCATGCAGGTTGGGAGATGCCTGCTCAGCCAGTCTGAGAGGTGGAGGTTCCAGCCCTTCTCACACCTGTGCCCTCATCACCTGGCAAGCACAATGCTGGTGTTGTCCAGACTTGGCTCCAGAGAAATCTGGGAAATCTGAAAAACAGAGTGCATCTTATACTATGAAGGTTAAATTGCACATACTTGAAAGCTGGAGGATGTGGAGAGAGGTTTTTGCAGCAAGGTAAAAGCAAGCCAGGCAAGGCCTGCACCGTCTGGATAGTTATGATCTGCCTTCCAGGCAGTGGTGGAACAATCAGTATCTTGTTGGCAAGTGCTTGGATTCCCCTTGTCTCCCAGAGCTTTCTGAGCCCACCAGAAACATCTCTATATCACTGCTGCCTCCTCATTGCACCCTTACCTCTTCTCTGTACGGGTGGGAGAGCTTGGCCAGGTGGGTCATGAATTTAGAGGACACTCT
>NW_008237174.1:3121777-3156942 GCF_000691975.1 Corvus brachyrhynchos | reverse complement strand
TCTGGATGGGAAAAGCAAAAGACAATGAATAAACAGAATAGAATAAACCAGTTTTGTAGCTGGGGAGATTGAGGGGGTTTCTTGGTCCTATTTCAGCAAGCACTCTTGAATCCCGGACTGCCCTGCCTGAATGGGGGAGAACAGAAATTTCAGTCCTACATCAAAGGGATGGTTTTTCTAAGAGTGAAACATGCTGTGCTACCTCTTTGCCCTCAGTATACCAGCTGCTCCCGGGCAGCCATCAGGAGTGGCGGTGTTGGTCCTGCTGGGGATGCTGCAGAGGTTGGCTGTGGCAGTGACACCATCCCTGCACTCCCTGCCCAGCACCATGTCACATGTGTACAACCCAACTGTCTCCTGCACAGCCCCTCCAAGGCTCCCCCCCTCTAAACCTTGGTAAGCGCCTGAGGGCTCACAGATGTGTGAGGTTTCTGTGGGGAGGAAGCTTGGCTGCCTCAGGCCAGGCATTCATGGTGTGTGTCTCTGGGCCAATGGCTGTCAGAGGAAGAGGCGTTACTAGAAGTTAGGTGGGTTAGCAGAATGTGCTCGGAAATGCTTTGTTTATAGGCTGTTTTGTATCTCCCCCACCCTTTTTATTAGCGGTTAGTGGAGTAGAAGTGTTTTTTTCTTGCCCATCTAAAACAGCGGTTTTGTTTGTGCAGAGCTTTCACCTCTGAGGAGCACACATCCATGCTGGTGAGACTGGAGGTATGGAAAAAACACGCTGGCAATCAGGTTATCTCTCAAATCACTGTGCTCTCACCATATAAATCCTATACTGGGGAGGTAATCTCAAATATCTGTTGAGCTTTACTGGGGAACAATCCATCAAATCACAAAGGTGCATATGTTACACAGCGATACAGGAGAGCCATCAGCACACAGGGCTGGGGAAGTAGGGTGTGAGCCCTGCTGAGCAGGGCCAGGGCCCTGCCACCCCTTGAGCTGAGCCAGCAGCAGATAATCCATCTCTGCATGCACAGCACCCTTCATTGCTGCATTGATCTTTTCAAAGAAAATGAAAGTGCAGAAAAGGGGAGATAAACCAACCTCCTTAAAAGGTCTTTGCAGCCAGAGCCTCCCCTCCTTTCCCTCCCTCTTGCATAGTAAGCAAAGGAGACATTCTGCTTTCAGAATTTGGTGATTACAGTGCAGATATCCCCATTTCTACCTGAATCTCTGGCAAGTGTGCTGAGAAGCCTGCATCCCCTCAGGAAACTGTCAGGGCTTTGCTTACTATCCTGTCCTGCAAAACAGCCTCTGCCCTGGTGGATGGAGGGCTCTGCTCAACCACGGTCTGCAGCAGGGGCTCTCCTTAAGGGGCTTCCTCCTTTTGGAATTGCCTTGAATAGCAGAAGACACAAAGGCAGGGCTTGGTGTAGGAACTGTAAGGATGTTTTTGTGGCAGCACCGTTGAGCCTAGCACATACAGGTGGATGGCAGCCCAGGCTGGGCTCAGGAGGTGTGAGTGGAGGTGTGAGTGGAGGTGTGAGTGGAGGTCTGTGCATGGTACATTCCAGCCCAGGGCATGTGGTCTGAGGCTATGTAGTGGTTTTAACTGCTTAGGTGTTTGTGGTAAGTGCATCACAGGGTGGGATGCGCGGCTCTGCCATAGAGAATCCCAGTCTCAGTTAGAGCTCACACCCTCTGCCCCTGGCTTGGACAACAGGGAGCCATCCCTCCTGAACAGACAGAAGAGCAGGTCCTCTGACACCCAACCTCCCACCTTTTCCATTTAACTCATTAAGAAACTGACTTCCATGCTAGTGACACAACTTTATTTATGTTGATTTCTTTGGAACAGCTTTGCTGCCACTTTCTTTAGACAGTGCTTTACATTTTAAACTTGAATGAAGTCCTAATACAGAGTCCTTATTCTCACTGCCCTGCACCAACTCTTCTATTTAATTTTAATGCCATTTGACGTAAACATTTTTGATATAAGTTTTTCCCCAGTACAAGCAATTGCAATTTATTCTGACCTTGTATTGTAATGACCATTTTGTAACTGTTACATTGCTGTAAAGTTCTCTAAAGCAAGCTACATATGCCTTTGCTATGGGATTGTGCATTATTAGCAACTAAAAGTCAGTATGTTTGTGACTTATAGAAACACCATCCTTTCTTTTTCTGCATGGTTTCACTCTGATTTTTTTAAAATTTTTGATATTTGAAATAGCCTGTTTCTTTGTGACAACTGCACAAACACTGATCCGAGATGGGGATGAGGGACAAAACCCAATCCTTTACCATTGCCAGGAATTTTTGGCAGGGGAAATCAAACATTTTACACAAATTTGCATAAGGCAGAGAATTGTCAGCAACAATCTCGATCATTAGATTAGGATCTGGAATGCTGTGGTTGTCTGAATCAGAGCTGAATCATGCATCTGAATGTTTCCCATTAGTAGTATGTCCCTTCAACCCTGCTAGTGAGTCCCAGTTGAACACAGCAAATATAAATTGTGTGCTGTATGTGTTTTGCATCAATGTGTTACATGTGGGAGCTGAATTTCAGCTTCTTCGCTGGCTTCAGATTCGGACTTTGCTAGCTTGGAAGATGCTTCCTTAAATTCCTTGTTGACAAAGTAGTAACAAATGGCATCCAGGCAGCAGTTGGTGTTTGCGAGGATGGAGGCGAAGTGAACAAAGTTGCTAATGCTCTGTATTGCCGAGCAGTCGGAGCTGATGGAGTCCATTATGAAGCGGAGGAGATGCCCGAGGTAAAGAGGCAAAAAGCACACAATGAACACAGCCATGTTTGCAGCCATGACGTAGACAGCCTTCCTGGTTAGCTTTTCATTGTGACAGTTTTCATTCCTCTTTCTCATGAGTTCTGCAATGGTTCGTACGGAGCAGTAACTTAAGATGACCAGCGGTATGAAAAACCCCGTAATAATGGTACACAGCGTGATCACCGAGGGCGTCACAGAAGATTTCTCAAAGCAAAAGTCATCTTGGCTTCGGTCCTCTAAGCTTTTAATGAGGGAAGTCTCACAGATGATGATTATCCAAAGAAATCCAGAGGCAAAAGCTGCCTTCAGAGGTGACCTCAGTGCCTTGGATCTCAAAGGATACTTGATTGCAAGATACCTATCAGCAGCTATGAAGGTGATGATACCGATGCTCATAAAGCGGTTCATGAAATAGCCACCTTCCAGAACCAGGCACCATGCATCTACCTTCAGGTGCTGGAACTGGGACAAAGTTTTAAATGGCAAAGTGAAGAGCAGCAAGCAGTCAGCCACAGCCAAGTTGACCATGTATACTCTGGTTTCTGTCCATTTGCTGAGTTTGCAACAGAACACCCACAGCACCAACACATTCAGCACAATGCCCAAAACCAAAACTGGGATGTAAACACACAGCTGGACAAGCGAAAATACTTCGTAGGCTGTGATATTGCAGCTGCTGTGGTTCATTTTGGGCGTATCAAAAGGTACAGTTCCTGCAAAAGCAAATAAAGCCTTTTTCAAGGGAGGTTCTGGACTGAATCAGTGATTAATACTAATTGAGAGAGTTCAGGGCTTTACCAGCCATGAAAACCTGACAATTGAGATGGCTGTGCATGGCTGGGTGTAGGGTACCTGGTGGGAAGAAGAGGAACAGGGACACAAGCTTGATCAGTTGTGAAGGAGAGAAAAACGTGGATTCTCCCTGGGTCCCGTGCGGGGAAGACTACTCCTGGAGGATGGCAGGGAAAAGAGTTTGGGCCCCTATTTTGGCTCAGAATTGGATCAGGCAGCAGCAGATATCCTGCAGCAAGGAGTTATGTGAGCCATTGCAAACATTTAATAATGGAAAGGGGATGCCTAAACCCAGCTCTCATCCCTTCCCTTATAGCAGGGCTCAGTGCAAGCCAGCCGGAGTCCTCACAGCTTAAAATGTTCCAGGAGATGTGTAGCAGAAGGACAGCTGTCCTCTCCTTCAGTCCTGAGATGTCTCTGCATCACTTCTCATTAGTGATACGAGCAATTATTTGTATACCTCTTATTAGTATATCTCTCACTAGTTTCATCTGCCATCGAATCCTGTACTCAGAGGTCTGCAGTGAGAATCGGAGAACCCTCACTGCCTTTCAAGGATTGTCAAAGCCGGTCTTTATCCCAGAAGTATTACATCAAACTGCCACAATTCCAAGACAAAAGAAACTCACTGATGCCATGGCAGGAATGTGATCAGCAGCCATGTGAAAGAAATAAGCTGTGTTTGGTCTAGTGGGTGGTTTCCTCACCTTGGATCTAAGGGCAATATTGCTGTTTGCCCTCCAGCTTTGGAGGAGTTAGTGCAGAAGCACTTTCCAGGTGCAACAGTTCATGGACAGAAAAGACCCAGGATGACATGTCTTTGGGTTTCCCCTGCAAGGGAAGTGTGGCTACATGGGTGAAGGTTCCTGGGTCTCAAAAGCATCCCCAGCGAGCAAACCATTAAGGCAGTGCTGCAGCATTTATGTGCATCTGTGGCTCGTGGTTAGCCTTGAAAATCATGCAGCAGAAGAATCATGCCAGGAGACCTCTGAAGAGGTGAGGGAATGTGGTACAGCAGATAGCTGCAGAAGCTCTGTCCTCTGGACATGAGAAATGCATTACGAGCCCATAAGATATAAGGGAACATCATAACAGGGAGACCTAGCAAAGGCTGAGACAGCCCTTAAGCATCCAAAAACATGTCAGATGTGGTCAGTATCAAAATGATACTTTGAAAATACATTGGCTCCAGCCCTCTCTTTCTCCATCACTGTTCTGGTGTCCCACCATGGCTGGGGAAAGGTGATGCCTTGCAGAATTCAAATAACCTTGTCAGTAAATAGCCAGGAGAATTACCTGTTCTCTTGCTGTCCTTGGAGAGAGCGAGTTCCTCCAGCCCAGGCGTGGAGCGCTGTGCAGGCACGATGAGCAGTGCTCCTTGCACATGACCAGGAAGGTGTCCTGTGATAACCAATTTCTGGTGGCTGTGAGAGCAGCAACAGTGCCTGAGGAAGCACCCGTACCCCTCCTGAACATTTCCCCAGGGTAGAGCTTCCTCTGTCAGCACTGGTGTGGCTTGTACCACCTCCTGTTGACTGAGGAGCCTGCGAAAGTCCTGCAGTGAGGTGAAAGGCTTGTCTGCTGTGCATCCCTGCAACAGTTCCTCCAGTGATGGAATGACTTCAGGTTTTTCCTTTGCTTTACTTTCCATTGCCTGATGTCTCAGTGGGCAATGCCTGTTGACCCTCCTTGCCCAACAGACTGTGCTTGGAGGGGACCCATCACCCTGGAAAGGTCCTGAGGTCTTCTCTCTGCCTTCCAGAGTGCCAGCCCTGTTGGGATTGGAACAGGAGTGGCTTCTGTTGCCACACTGGCTGAGCCCTGGGACAGAACAGCCCTAATAGGCCCCCAGTCCTGCAGCTGTTGGAGAGGTGAGGGCAGTGGTTTGCAGGCAGTTTTGTGATTGTTAACAAGTGTTTCACTCTGAATCACGGTAGTTCTCTTGTCTTCCATAGTTCTTCTCAGCCAACAATTCTGAGAAAACGTGGCACCATGACCCTGTGACCTGCTGGCTTTGTGACTGTTCTGTGTCTGCAGGCACCTGCTGCCCAGGGGCTGCTCTTGGGCTCCCCGTGGCAGCATACTTACCAGAAAAGCTGACAAGTTGATCAATGAGCTTAAAGGTCCTGATATTAGTGCCTTGAATTGCTGTCTTAGGCAAATGTATTTCCCCTTTCCACTTTTCGGGTCATCTTAGACAAGCTTCTGGAGTATTTCTGCACTGTCTGTCTGCACATCACAAGCCAGCCCTTGAGAATAATTCCGTGCCAATGTACAGCCAGTGTAGAGCTTACCTTGCAAACCCCCTTTCTTTGGGGTGGCTTCTTGGTGAATGCTTACAAGTAGTTACTGACATATTAATGTGCCCAGCTCATTGATCCCCAACCAACAACATTCTTATGTCATGGTCCTTGTTGGTACTTTAGTTTTCAAAGTCATCCAGCTTCTGGGTTGTGATAGCTTCATCACTGTATAGAAAACTTTGCATCATCCTCAAGTGTTGTTCACACACTCCTCTTGTCTATGCCCAGGCAATCACTAGTGGTATAAACCATGAGCAGTCAAAATCAAGCTTGGAGGGGCTCAGCTCATAACACCTCTCCAGTGTGATGGTTCCCATCCAGAGCTTGGTGCTGTGGTTGCCAGATGAGGGTCTCATCAGCCCAGTGAGGTCTCAAGAGAGGGACAAGCCATGTCACCAGGCACAAAGCAGCTGGCTGTGAGCAGCAGGTTCATCAGGATGTGTCAAAGCAAACTCAACACCAGCTACCAGTAGGCAAAGCTAGGATGAAGTGCTGTCCGTGGAGAACTTACATGTCTCCTGCTGAGGCTTTTGGGTCTCTGCCTGATTCCTGGCCACCGCTGCATCACGGTCCCCATCATTCTCTCCAGCTCGTCTTCCCATCAGCCACCCTCATCTGCAGCTGCTCACGGTCCCCTCCTTCCATGCAGTCACAGGTTTCATCACCCCTGCCATGGACCAATGATGCTCACTTGGTATTTCCCCTGTCTCTGCAGTTTTCAGCCTGTCTCAATGCCTGTGAGTGCTGTCACCGTGTGGCGCAGTGGAGATGACACTTGTGCTGCATTCTCACTTCCCTGCTGGCAGCTCTTGGGCAGGGTATTCCGGGGCCCAAGAGCACTGCAGAGCACTGGTGCCTGTACAGGCTGCAGCGCTGCCTGCAACAAGCTCCAAAGGACCTTGCGCTGACACCAGAATCCACCCCATTGTGCCTGGAAAAGTGCTTTTCTTAATGAAAGTAGCCAGTGGGGCAAAATATTTCTGTAAGGTAAAGAACCACTGGTACAGCCTGCTGACAGACAGATTGATGGGCTCCTGCCTCCTTTCTCTGCCAGGGAAAATCTCCATGCTCCCTGCATCCCAGAGACTGTGTCCTGTATACCTGCAGCTGCTGGTATATCACAGTGGGGCAGAGCCTCTGGCAAGATGGGAGGGGTACTGGGACCACCTCCACACATGGGAGAGGGACACAGGACTCTGGGCCACCCTGCAGCACCTGGGCTCTGCAGTGCCTCTGCCCCGTGTGTGGTTTGTTTCCCGGTTTTCTCACGGCAAGATGGGATGGCGCAACATCTTGACCAAAAGAGAACTGCGGGGCTCAGAGCAAAACGTCAGTGTTATTTTTAGCATGGATAGCCTGTGAAATGGCAGTGTGAGGCTAAGCACACCAATCTCACACAGTGCCCAGCCCTGCCTGTTGGGGCCGTTTCCCCTTTCCCCTTCCTCAGCACCGCACGGAACTGCCTGTGGCAGAAAACGCTGTCAGGGCTCTCTGTGCTGCAGCCCTCCCCACACTCCTGCAGCAGCAGGGACCAGCTGTGTATCTGTGCACACACACTGGGCAGGGCATGGAAAAGCCCGTGCTTCCCAGCTGCCTGACGCTGCTTCAGTGCTTGTGGCGTTCCCTGGAGGCTGCCGGGCAGTGCTACCACTGGAACAGCTGTGCTGCGCCAAGGAAACAAAGCCAGAGATACCTCCAACACCTGAAAGCAGCACCCAGCCCACAGCTCCCCAGTATGTGTCCTTCAGTCCCCTGGAGCTCAAACCTCTGGTAAGACCTCAGGTTTCAGGCCTGCCCAAATGCCACCAAAGAGCAAAATACTGTCTTATGCCAGCCCCTGCCTTCCATGCATAGGAGGGCCAAAAATGCTATATCCGATGGCTACTCGCTCACATAAAAGCAAGATTCTGAATTACTTTGTAGCCTTTTCCTTGTGTTTTTGTTTGGTTTTTTTTTCTCTCAAGCCTGAAGTGGAAACCATTATTAGCATTTTTTTCTTTTAAGGGACAGGAAAGTTGTATCTTGCAGAAATGTTGGTAAAATGCAGTGATTCAGCCTTGCTGCTTGGGGCAGCTGATGGACTTTGGCAGCTGTGGCTGGTCCCCACTATCATTTCCCAGACTCTTGCGCTAGGAAATGGAGAAGATTTGGGGATAAGCATGTCGCCATCCTCCTGGACTGCTACTGGATGGTGGCCATTAGTTTGTTGTGGCCCAGCATCTGATAACTCATCTGTTCCATTTACTGGGAGCTCTCAGGGAGCTGAGGATTTGTTCAGACTGAAGGAGGATGCCAGAAACCCATCCTAAACTTGACATATAAACCAGATAATAATTTTTGTTCAAGGTAGAACATACATCTTCAGATAATCAGAAAGTTCCTTGCCCATCTTTGGGTTTCACTGTTAAGTACCCTGCTGTAAGGCAGATCTTATATCTTGGAAAAAAGTCTTTTTTCCCAATCTCTAGTATAGGTTTCACATTAGTAGAGGACTTTGATGTATAACGGTAATAAATGAATATTTATTTATAGATATATTACTGTGACGCACCTTTATTTTCACTTGCAAATGTATGGATTTTTTTGTTTTCATACATTCAGTGAAAACAGCAGAAAATATTATGTAACGATGACAGGGATTGAGAAGTCAACTAATTTCCCCTTTACAATGAGAAAAAGGAACACTTACACTAAACCACGAGACCTTTATGTGAGGCCACATGTATAAAAGTGTTCCATTTACTGGGAGCTCTCAGGGAGCTGAGGATTTGTTCAGACTGAAGGAGGATGCCAGAAACCCATCCTAAACTTGACATATAAACCAGATAATAATTTTTGTTCAAGGTAGAACATACATCTTCAGATAATCAGAAAGTTCCTTGCCCATCTTTGGGTTTCACTGTTAAGTACCCTGCTGTAAGGCAGATCTTATATCTTGGAAAAAAGTCTTTTTTCCCAATCTCTAGTATAGGTTTCACATTAGTAGAGGACTTTGATGTATAACGGTAATAAATGAATATTTATTTATAGATATATTACTGTGACACACCTTTATTTTCACTTGCAAATGTATGGATTTTTTTGTTTTCATACATTCAGTGAAAACAGCAGAAAATATTATGTAACGATGACAGGGATTGAGAAGTCAACTAATTTCCCCTTTACAATGAGAAAAAGGAACACTTACACTAAACCACGAGACCTTTATGTGAGGCCACATGTATAAAAGCATTGCTGTTCTGTATTTCAGAGTGGATGACCTATTTGGAGCCCCTTGGAAATTGAACAAGTTCTCCTTGTCAACTGGGAGAAAACATGAGCATTACTGGATCTGCAAAAAAAAGCACATTGTTTGCTTTCTAGATTAACAGTAGGTTAACAGTTTGATATGAATCTTCATCTCTTTTTTCAAAATAATAAAAAATTTCATAGTAATCTTTTTGGAACATGCATTCATTATAAGCAACGAGATGCAAGGTCCCAGAAGGGAATCCCAGATCCAAAAATGTTTTTGAACGCCCTTTGTGCTGTTTCTGAAGTGGAAGTCCTTTTCCTTGCTGAACACCTCTTGCCTGGATAGTAAGTGGTGTCTGTCAAGAAGCCTCTTGCTCTCTGGGGGTAGTTAATTGCAACACATTTGTTGATGGCTACAAGGATGACAAGACTCACACATCTCCCTAAGGAATAGATGGTTGTTAAGATCAGGCACTATTTGTCTCCCATATCTTTTCCTGTCTTTGAAAAGAGAATTTAGAAGGCAGAACAAGGGCTAAACAGTGTGCAATGATTAAATTGGTCACATACACAGGCCACTTGCTCTGTTTGCAGTGAAATACCAGTAATGCCAGAGCATTAAAAAATACACCAGTAAAGAAAATTGGGACATAAATTATCAGCTGAATGACCTAAGTAGTTTCATCTGGTTTTACGGCACAGTGGCTCACTGCAGCTTCCACCGCATTGTCTGCCAAAGAACTGACATAAAGCAGGTGGATGTAATGCTTGGATACGGGATACTTTCTGTGCTGGGAATAGTCCTTTGTGTGTTTATTTGACCAAAGTCTAGTCAGTGGTTTCAGACTGTGATCTGAACAAGTGTCACTACATGGTGACAGACTTGTAGGGGAACTTTATGTCAGTTGTCACCAAGGAAGTTAATTGCCTCTAAGTTTAAATGAGCTGAATATGAGCTTGCAGTCCCAGGAGGAAATTTTTTAGAGGTTTGCAAGTCAGAAGACACTGAAAGTGAAGGACCATGAAGCCAACCAAGACAAGCTGTCACCAGGAGGCGCCTGGAGCTGCGATGCAACGATGCAAGACAGTAGTCAGAGCTGGAGTCAAGTCACTGAGGACAGCAGGACAAAATTCAAGTTAACATCAGACCCTTTGGAGGGTCTGCACATATGCCTATTCCTACAATAATTGCAAATACTGTAGGTGGTTCCTATTTCCTGTGCCTGAAAACTTCATGGCACTTAACACCTGCCGTGCACTACACTTTGTTTATGCCATCACTTGATCCGTGGGTGGCTGTGACTCTTCGCTTTGGTTCATCTTGGACCTCATAAATATACACTTGGGGAACATACAAGAAAACTCTGGAAATTCCTTGGCTGCAAAATAATAGCAAAATGCATCCAAACAGCAGTTACAATTTGCTAAGCATGCAGAGATCTTAACATAGGTTGTAACTCCCGAGAGCAGAGAAGAAGCTCCAGCAACTTGCAATGCAAACCTCAAGAGCAGTGTGATGTAGAGAGGTGAGAAACAGGCAGTGAACACACACAAATTCACAGAAACAATGTGCACAGCCTTCTGGAGTAATTTTGTTTCATGAGGGTTCATGGCCATCTTCTTTTTTAGACATCTGATGACTTGTACTGAGCAAAAAATCACAATCCCTAAAGGAATAAAATACCCACAGATACTGGAGAATAATGAGAAATACATAGGTTGACTAGATTTTCTACGAAAGCAGCAACCTTCCCGGTCACTGTGAAGTTGTGGATACAAATTGGAAACAATTATCAGTGTTATCCAAAGAAAGCCACAGATGGAAGCTGATTTCCGTGGGGATCGAAGAATCTTTGCTTTTAGAGGGAACTTGATTGCAATGTATCGATCAATCGCAATCAGGGTGATGATAAGGATGCTCATAGGCATGTTTGTAAAATAGATGTTTTGTATGGCAAAACACAGCCGGTCTACGGGATGTTTGTACTTGGTAAAATACAGCAGGAAAGGCAGCGTGAAGAGCAGGAAACTGTCTGCGATGATGAGGTTGATCATGTACACCTTGGTCTCGCTCCACCTCTTGAGTTTGCAGCAGAAGACCCAGAAGGCAATTGTGTTCAGTGGGATCCCCAAAGTGAGCACTGGGATGTAGACAACCAACTGAAATAGCACAATGCCACGCTCCACTTCAGTGCAGTTGCTCATGTTGGGCCGTCTCTGCAAGGAGAGAGTGCAGGCATGAGACTGAGCTTGGCGACTGGGCTGGGTCCTGAGGCAGGGCCCCCCTCTCATGGCCCTGCAGCTCCTCGTGTCCCTGCATTGCTTATGTAGGCAGCCTCTGGAGGGGTTCAGTGGCTCATCAGCACCATCAGTCCCTCAGCCATCCAAGTCACACTGTCACTCACTGCCAGCTAAGACAAAAACACAGAGACAGCCCTCTCTTGTAGCTGTTGTAGGGTTAAGCCTGCCTCACCCTCCCTCCAGTCCTGGTAGGAACAGTTTGGGTCACAGCAAGGCAGAATGGTAATTTTTGTGGTCCCTTACCTTCACCTCCACTGTGGTTGTCAGAGCCACTGGCTTTAGGGCAGCCCACACCAGAGCTGGGCAGTGTTCCCCATTTGCCCTCTACAGCGCTTGCTTTGCTGCTGAAGCCACCCCATGGGTTTGCTCTGGGTCTTGCCAGGCCTGAGAACATCCTCAGGGCTTGAGCCCTTCCACCTGTGGGGTAGCTCAGGTGGCTTTGCTCCCAGGGGCAGTGGGAATGCTGCTGCAGGCTGCCCCCGAGCACAAATCCACTCCTCTGCTGGGGAGGAACAGCTCAGCAGGGGTACCACTGGCCCTAGCAGTGAAAGAAGGGAAAGTGAGCACATGTGTCTGATCTCAGCCTTCAAAGGTAGGAAGACAAAATTTTGCCATGTCAGGAAACATGAATCTGAGAACTTAGACTATCTCCTGCTCTTCCGTTAAATATTTCAGGGCATTCGCCACCAGCAAGGAGAATGAATCAGACTGTCTCTGCAGCTCAAAAAGGAAGTGTTTACAATGAGCCAGGCATGGAAAATGCTCAGATTCCTACAATCTGTCACAAATACATTGCCTTATAAGTCAGCAGCTTCTAAACATGTATATGTAATTTGTAGAGAAAATACATGATTGCATGAAGTAAGTGAACTGTTTTTAGTGTCCAAGATTGGGAGACAGATCTGGCAATCCCAGAGGGAAGCACAACACCTGCCCTAACACCAGAACTGGTACAGGAACACTGAACCACAGGTGTACAGTCATTTTTAGGGTGGAATTTATGGAGAAACTAACATACAGCTGGTGCCCTAGTGCTCTTGGGCTTTCAGCCTCATAGGTTTTGGCCACTCTGTGGTTTCAGCCTACCCTGAAGCTGTTCCCCGGCAGCCTGCTGTGGTCACCTTGCAGTGAAAAAGCCACTCTGCCTGCATACCCCTGGCCTGAGGAACAGCTAAGCCCACTGGGCCGGACATCCCAACCCCACTGAGTCCCCCATTTAAGGACAGAGCTGCTGGCACCTCCCAAGGCTGCGTGCTTGGGGCCAGGTGTCCCCACACTTGAGGAGACAGCATGGTAAGAAGCACTAATGGGAAACCGCAGCAAGGGGCAAGGACCCCCCTGAATGGAATGTAGCTGCAGAACAGTGAGGCAGAACAGCTGTGAAAGCAGGAGGAAACCAAGGCACCCGCTGCTGACTGACCCACCCTTATGTTGGCTAGCAGGAGCCTTGGCAGGAGGTGAGAAAGCACACCCTGAAGGGCCGAGCTGAGCACACTGCCACGTACCGGTGTGGGGCAATTAAAAGCCTTTACCTGCTCCCTGTGAGGCCGACAGGTGGGTTGGGTCCTCAGAAAGGCTGCAGGGTACACGCAGTGTCTCGGCAGGGAAGGAGATCCGTGGCGGCCGCAGGTGTCGGTGCGGGGCACAGCTGTCCCGGGGCCGGCTGCCACAGCCCGGCAGCGCTGCAACCCAGCAATGAACTCGTGCGCTCTACAAGCGCTTCATTTATCATCTGCATTTCTGGCAGATTCAGAGTCTCTGGTGCCCTCTGTTGTCCCGCTTCCAGCAGCTCAATGCTTCACCGCCAGTTTTTCCAGCCAGAGTGCACTCCCCCTCCTCGCCTCACACAAGCCGGCAATTAAAACTTAATATTTTCAGTCGTGGGAAAACAATTTCTGAAATAAAACCCATAATGGTTGCAAATTGCCCTTCTGGCAGCAGAAGGTTCCCCAGGGAGCCCGGCAGGCTGTGCAGCCTCTGGTGCGGTTGCAGAGGGTGCCCCGGGCGGGGACAGTGACCTTTCCGAGGGGGCAATCGGTGCTTGTGCACCCCGTGACAGTGAGCCCAGAGATCCAGCTTGCTGCTCTTCGGTGTCTTTACAAGCAAGGTGACAGATATTTTGGGCTGGCTCCCCCTCTGCACAGCAGCCAGGAGCGTAACACTGCTCATCAGCATAGCTGGGAAGCCAGGGCTGGTAATGACCGTCACTGCCCACCGGGCATGGGCAAGACACACTAGTGTGGCAGTGAGGTGCTGGGACCTTTAGGAACATGGTTAGGAGCATGCCCCAGTGGTATTTCACAGACATTTTGATGGTTTCGTGCTGTCCACTGGCAGCAGCAGTTGCAGTCCCATCTCTGTGAGCCAGCTGACAGGAGCCAAGCTGACTCCCTCAGGATTTGTCCCATTAGTTCTTGTCTTTGGAGCTGTTGTGGTTTGACACTGGCCAAATGCCAGGCACCCACGACAGCTGCTCACTCGCCCTCCCCTGCCACAGCTGGGCAGAGGAGAGGAAAATTTAACAAAAGGTTCCTGAGCCTGAGATAAGGACCAGGAGAAAACACTCCAAGGGCAAAACAGGCTCATCTTACAGATACAAAGTGAGTTTATTACTAACCAAATCAGAGGAGGATAATAAGAAGTAAAATAAGCCCTTAAAAACACCTTTTCTTCCCCCAACCCCTCCCTTCTTCCCACCAACAGTGCAGGGGAGAGGGCATGGGTGTTTTGGTCAGTTTGTCACCCGAGGTTTTCTTCCAGTGCTCAGGGAGAGGAGTCCTTCCCTGTGAGCCCGTGGGGTCGCTTCCACGGCAGACAGTTCTCCCTGAACTTCTCCAGCGTGGCTCCAATCTCAGGAGCAGCAGTCCTCCCAAAACTGCTGTGGTGTGGGTCACTCTTCCACGGGGTGCAGTGCTCCAAGGCCAGGCTGCTCCAGCCTGGGAGCAGGGTCCCCTCTCTCCACCGGGTCTCCCACTGGATCACAGCCTCCTCCAGGCATCCACCCCCTCCAGCACGGGCACCTCCCCCAGGGGCTGTGGGTGGATCTCTGCATCCCTGAAGATCTCCATGTGCTGCAGGTGGATCTCTGTATCCCCCCTGGATCCCCATGGGCTGCGGGTGGATCTCTGCATCCCTGAGGATCTCCATGGGCTGCAGGGGCACAGCTGCTCCACCATGGTCTCACCAGAGCCTGCAGAGGAATCTCAGCTCCGGCACCTGGAGCATCTTCTCCCCCTCCTTCCCCGCTGACCTTGGTGTCTCCCTGTTGTTTCCCTCACATGCTCTCACCTCCTCCTCTTCTCTGGCTAGAAAAACACTGTGTCCCACTTTGCTTTGATTTTCCTCTTAGATATGCTATCACAGAGGTGCTACCATCACCTCTCATTTGCCCAGCCTTGGCCAGCAGCATGTCCATCTTCAGAGCCATCAGGAATTGGCTCTGCCGGACATGGTGGAAGCTTCTAGCAGCCTCTCACAGAAGCCACCTCTGTGGCCCCCTGCTACCAAAAACCAGGCCCTGCAAAACCAACACAGGAGCTCATGGTCTCAGAGATGACAACAGCAGATTGAGTACTAGCTGTGGGCTCACAGAGTACTAGCTGAGGGCAGAGGTAGGTCACAGGGGAAAATGTGTTTGTGGGCAGGAAGGACTCTCCCACACTGTCTGGTGGCATGCTCTCAGAATTGCTGGGGCAGAGCTCAGTGCCATTTTTGAGATTTTTCAGTATTCAGAAAGAAAAAAAGCCCAGTTCTAGGGAGTATTTATCCACTTCCACTCTCCTCTGACTTTTTTAGGTTGCTGGCTCATGGAAAAATACACTTCCCTAAAGGAAATGATAGGGGTGTCAGTATGGGCAGGCTTTGGAAACCCAGCCCCAGCTGGGTTCAGCTGGGGGATGATATTCTGAGCCTGGGCTGTGGTGAACCTGGGGGCTGGCCTGATGCCACAACACAAAACCAGGGAAGAGCAGTGCAAGGGTGGCAAATGCCGAGGCAGCAGTAAAAGAGCCTTCCTGTGGGTGGGAGGGACAGGGACGGCTGCCCTGAGGAGGTGTCTCTGTGCCAGGGCTCAGCAGTGCAGCTGGAGGGGAGCTGGCAGGAGGACCCAGCTCTGAAATCTGGACTTTGTGCCTTTATGGCATTGGACAAGTGTTGCTTTCATCCCAAAAGTGTTCCTTCACACCTATCTGACCTGTTGAGTTGAAGGGCAAGGAGGTCAGGACAGCATAGGCTGTTTTGTAGGGACGTGTACTTAGTACTATGCCAGAACCACCTGAACACCCACCCAACCCAGCCTGCCAAAGGAATAGGATAAATATAAACCAAAGTATTTTAATAATGCAAACAGCCTGAAATACTTAATGAGGTAAAATATGGCATATGCATTTTTACATGTTGGCGAGAAGGATCAATAGATTTTAGCTGCAGAATGAACTAAAACAAGAGGCTCACCTGTCTTCCTGTAAGAGTAACAAGTAGGTGCTGGAGGGTGGAATGGAGGCATGTTAACAGCTAGTGATCACTTTTACACATCTCTGTGACCTATTTGTTTAACAGAAACATAGAGTAGAAATTGTAGTTAGTAACGCTAAACCTAACAAAGAGCTTGCTAGAGAAACAGAGCAATAGTTATCCCAGCAGCCCTGAAGCTGAAGTATTTCCTCTTGCAGATGTGGGGAGGTGTGGGTTAGGGGGATTTTGTTCCCCTTTTTCCTTTAGCAAGTCTGTATCTGCAAGGGGTGGGTTGCATCTGTTTTTTGAGTGCTGGGTTTGGGCAGTAGAAAGGCTTCATGGAACTCCCTGGTGACAAAGTAGTAGCAGACACTATCGAGGCAGCAGTTGGACGTGGCAACGCACCTCATCACGGAGGAGAAGTTGTTCACGACACGGAGCAGGAAACAGGTAGCTCCAACGCTCTCCATGATGAACCTGGCAAGTACCCCAAGGTAGGCTGGCAGGAAACATATTAGAAATACAATCAGATTTGCATAAATAATGTGTACGGCTTTCTGGATTGATTTCTCCTCCGGTGAATTCTTGTTCAGATGTTTCTTGAGGTTCCTGATGACTTCTGTGGAGCAAAAGGTCAAGATTGCTAATGGGAGAGTAAAAACGAAGAAAATGGCCAGGAGGCTGAGAGCAGCAGGCATGGGGGTGTGGGTCTGGAAGCAGAGAGCTGTGTGTCTCTGCCAGAGCTGGACGGTGGCACTGATTATCACCAAGACCCACAGAAGCCCACAGAGGAGGGCAGCCTTTGATGGGGACCTGAAGGTCCTGGCTTTCAAGGGGTGCTTTATGGCAATGTATCGATCAATGGAGATAAATGAAATGATGTAGATGCTCACTAACATGTTGATAAAATACATCGTCTCTACAAACCGGCAGAGCTCCCCTCGGGCTGACTTACTCCAGAGCAGATAAATCATGGAAGGCAAGGTGCAGATGACAGAGAAATCTGCAATGACTAAATTGATTACATACACCCTGGTTTCTGTCCACTTCTTCATCTTGCAGAAAAACACCCAGAAGGCAAGGATATTAAATAGTGCTCCAAAAAAGAAAATGAGGCTATAAAGAGCAAATTCAGTGAGGCGAACATGGTGATGCAGTTCTAGATTTGTGGTGCTGCAGTTGTTGGACACGTTCATTGTCCTGAGTTACAGATGTTGTAAGATGTTCTGAGACCTGAAATGGGAAAAGACATGGTAAGACCTCTTAGTAGCTGTAAGAAAAGCACATATAAGTACATATGTCCTTTGTTAAAAATGTGAATTTGAGCTTTACAGAGCTGTCTTTCTCAGTCAGCCTGTGCCATCCTTTGGCATCCTTTGTCAAGCTCTGTTCATGTTCACTCAGTTTATGAGTATCTCAGGGTACACTTCCAATAGGACATGGCAGACAGTCTTTATTAAACAGGGAAATCTTGAAGTGTGTGAGGGCAGGAGGCAACATGGCACTTAAAAGAGCCCCCATAGGTAGTGTGCACATCCTGTGACAATGGGAACACTAATTCCTTAAGCCAGGCTGTGCAGATGAAGTAAAATTACCCTTAGCTTGGTGTTAAGCTTGGCAGGGATTGCACCAACCAAAACTAAAGCCCAGCACAACCTATGAGCAAAAGCTCTTCTGTCAGTTCTGCTGGCTTTGGATTCAGATTGGGGGTGAAGGGCTGGGAGTGCACAGCAGATGTTAATTGATAGGCATCCTCATGCTCTGGCTCTAATTGAAGGTTTCTGAGCCTTTGGACCACCTTGTGAACCTGAAGCTCCTTCTCCAAGCTGAGGAAAACAGCTGAATCTGTGTTCCTGCTTTCCCAAAAGCATGCTAGGAATCGTGAGGGAGAGTGAGGTATGCTGCTCTCCACCTCACCAAGAGGGGAATGGGAGATGGAAGGATTAACTTGATTTTAAGCCCATTTGTTCCAGGAGAGAGTATGAGTCTGCAGATGCAAAGCAGAAAGACACATGTAAAAGAGGGAACACCACTGCAGAACAAGGAGCTCGCTGTTAAGGGTTGTGTTGGATGGCTCCTGCTTCAGGCAGGCATCCAGCCACCCTCAGAAATCCATGGTATAGGTAGTAGCTATTGAGCCTCTGTCACACTGGCTGCAAGATGTTTTGCAAGAGTATTAGTTGTGTGAAGAGTGTGAGCTCATGGGCTGATAAAAATCATCTTTTGTCAGACCCCATCCTGTGCAAAGTGGCTTCATGTGACATGCCCATGGAACAATTCTCTGAACTGGTGATTCTGAGTATCTGTCACTGGATTTCTGCTTGCATCTAGACACACTTCGGAAAAAAAAAACCAACCTTTCAATGTAAAATAAGTTTTTTACCACTCTAACAGGAGAGTGAAGTGGGAAGGGACACCATGTCTGCCTGGTTAAGCAGTTACTTGCCTCCACCAGCAATGCAGACCTTGTGGCCAGTTGGTGAGGGCACTGCCTGCAAATCAGAATTCAGTTCTGAAGTGACTGAAAAATACACAAATAACTCACTTGGTGGGGGGATATGTAAGTGGCTTGGGCAATAGCAGACACTAAGGTGACTGCTGCACAGATCTCTCTCCCAGTTCTTGTATGCTGAGGTCTGGGTTTCCCAGCAGAGGCTTGCTGCTCACTGCCTGTACCCTGGGAGGAAGGCGACACTCTTCCCCTGTGGAAAACCTCTCTGAACTATGGTAAGTAGCAGCAGGGAACTGCCACTGGTGATGGTCACGAACTGCACGAGGCAGAAATCTGACAGCTGCACTGGTGCCCAGGTTTCTTTCCGCTGCTCTGGGATGCAATGCCAGCAGCAATGCTGGTCTGCAATGCCAGCAGCAGCCTCTGCAGAGGAACAACACAGGCAAACCACACTGCTGGGCTCTGCAGCATGAGAGGGCTCTGGCCAGTGCTGCCTTTGGAGCTGCAGACCTGGCAACCTGGCCCAATGCAGCTCCCAGCAGCAGGGCTCACAAGTGCTCCAGGCCACAAGGCAGTCCAGAGGCTGGGAGAAGGATGGAGGAAACAAGCAGAGGGTTTAAAGCAGGCCAAAAGCACTGATAGGGGATATTCAACAACAAAAAATCTTTAAAGAGATGCAGCTTGACAAGCTAGCATATCCTGTGGCTGCTGGAAATGCTTAACTGGGGTAGATGAAATGCCTGCAGCATCAGAGGGGCTAGGCAGCAACTTACAGCTGTGACAAAAGGATGGAGACAGCTGTGAAACTTGCTGCTGGAAGACCAGGAATAGACTGGGGCTCAACGGACAAGGTCACCAGTACTGTGCAGGGTGTCCTGCTTTCCCCACCATAGGCTGGGGAGATCTGGTCAGCAGCTGTCCCCCAGCATAGAAGCTGGTGACCATGTGGGGAGGAAGGCCAGGGCTGGTTTCCTCCAGCAGCTCAAGAAGCAGGAGGCTTCTGCCAGTCCCCAAACAGAGAGGCTGGAGGAAGAGATGGAAGGCAGAGGCTGAAGGTGCAGTGGATGTTGCAGCAGCACTGTGGTGGTTGCATCCCGTGCTTTTCCAGTGGGAAAGCAGCTGTGCTGAAGAGAGAGTCTTACACATAAAATCCTCTTCTTTCCTTCTGGGGGGAGCTCAAAACTGAGCAGGCACCAAGGGCTGAAGGGTGAATATGGTGGGTGAAATGGCTAAGGACAGCATGGGAGCCATGGTGGGCGAGGGAAGGAACCTGGAACTGAGCAGAGGGAGAGCAAGAAGGAAAATGGGGGTGAAGTTGGGTACAGCACAACACCTTCTGCATCAACTGCCCTCAGACCTGCCACCTCCATGGCAACAGCCCTGATTGTCACCAACATTCCTATAAATGGAATGGGCAGCTCTCAGCAAATATTTAATGAAGATGCAGCACAGGTATGAGAATAGACCTGGACAGGGCAGTACTTCCCAGAGGTGTTAATGTACCCACAGCACTGCTGGCAGGCCCTGGGCAGGTGCATGGCCAGAAAGAATGAGCAGGCAAACTGCCCCCGTGGCAGAGGAGACCCAGGGGAGGGCCCTGCCATGGTACTGAAGTGAGGAGCTTTTCCTCTCTGTTTCCAAATAGCATAAAGAAATCTGCAGACTGCCTGCCCCAACTTTGCTGCTGTTGTTCACGCCTCTCTCAAAGGCAGGGATCTAAGGCACAGCACTTTTTTCTCTTCTTTTTTGAAACTTGTGTTCTTTCAGGCTTATCTATCACTGCTTCCCTTGAAAACTTTAATGTGGTCACCTTAACCATGATCTGCTTTGATAGATGCTGGAAGGGGATCTCTTAGGCAAAAAAAAATCTCTTAGAATCACTAATTTCCCGTGTTGGGATGAATTAACTTCCAGTTCTCAGCTGTTGTGATATTCCAGATAAAGTACCCAGTGAATACCTTGGCTTAAGAACAGAAACTGAAAGGGTCAGAGATCACAACCCACCCCATGGACTCCTGCATCGCAGGGACCTCACTGCCCTGCAGAAATCACACTCAAAGCCTCCTCTGCCTCCCCCCAAGCACAGCAGGACCCTGATTAGCAGTTCACAGCCAGCAAGAGAGGAGGGAACAAAGTGATCTTACCTGCAGATTTAATGTGACAAAGTCAGCAGCAGGTGCCACCCAAGGCAGGGCACGCAGGGTCTGTGCAGCCACACAGCCTGGGCAAGATGAGCGGGGCCGGTCGGTGGGGCTGGAGGACGGGCACAGGCTGCCTGTGCAAGGCAGGTGCCTGGCACCAACAACTCCCTGGTACTTGAGGGTTTCCATAGCACCTCCTCCTCCTGCGTAAGAGCAGATTTCACATCAGTTAGGCTTTGAATGCCAATCTCCTGGCCAAATCAACGGTGGCAATACTTTATGTGAGCTCTAGCGCCTCACCACTTGGCACTTTCTAAAAGGATGTGTTCTACGGCTAACTGTGATGCTCAGCAACGGGGGATTTGAAATGCTGTGCTGAAGTCTAAGCTAAGTAAAGCCAGGAAGGTGCAATATCTGGTCTGGATCGCCCCATGCAGCTAGAGGTATTCCTGAGTGTTGAGTTGTGCTTGCACAGCTCTGGGCATGGAAGTGGGCACATGGAGCAGCTTGGCAAGTCGTGTAGGCTCTCTCTAGGCTGCAGAAAGCCTCCCCAACCCTCCTCAAGTGCTGCACTCAAATGGTCCCTTGGGTTGAGTTTGGTGCCTGGGGCATGGATGGAGCAGGAGAGGGTCATGCTGGGGCCAGCATTAGGACTCTGGCCTGGACTCCTCTTTGAGCACAGGTACAGCCAAACCATCGGAGAGCTTCAGCTGGCAACTAAACCAAGGCCTTGGCATCTCACACGGGTGGCAAAGAGCTTCTCTTGTTAAAGTCTGCATTGGCAGAAGTGGAGGGGGCAGACAGAGCTGTAAGCCCCAGAGGGCTCAGTGATGGGCTGTTTAATTGGTGTCAGTAATCAGCGTGCTCTAAAGCTAGTGGGGACTGCCTCGCTGCACACTCAGCCTCCGTACCTGGGCAGCTGTTGCACTGCTTTGTTGCAGTGATGCACATGGTGGTTGGCTGCTCTTCAATTAGCACGATGGGTGCTCTCCTGGCTATGGGAGCTGTGAGAGAAGAGAAGCTGGCTCGAGCTCAGGCTCTCAGGCACTGGTGTGGTGAGTGAAGGATGGCAGGATGCCAGCATGGCCTGCGTGTCCCTGGCTCAGGAGGCACCAGGTGGCACCAAGCAAAGGAAGCACTGCAGCACAGCTGTCAAACGAGGCTGTGCAGGGGAGAGGACCAGGAACAGGATCCTGGAGATAAGACCCACTCGCTCTGCTCCACCACAAGGCTTATGCAGCTTGCAGCCATCCTGTACCCACAGAGATGTGCGTGCTGATCACAGCCCTCAGGAGGCAAACAGGCATCCAAAGTCCTGGGTGTGCCTGTCACGGGAGGAAAAATCAGTGTGTAAGGCAGGAGCCACGTCAAATATCTCTGAACCACATGCTGATAAGACCCTCAGATAGCATCTGGCATTTGTAAGGTGCTGTGGAGGAAGAGGGCAGTGACATGAAATGCTGCAGTGGCTCTTCGGGTCACAGTGTCAAAGAGGGACAGGAGAGTCACTGCAGGTGTTCAGGGGCAGGAAAGACCTGTGTGAAGAGAGCCACAAAGCAAAGGTGGTCAGAGCTGTTTGCCTGTGATAGCTGCAGCTGCATTTGCCAGAGAGGCTGTGAGTTATTTTTGAGTTAGAGCCCACGGTGATGGCCTTGTTCACGATCACTGAGGCTTGAAGGAACCTCTTGAGGTTTCCACCAACCCTTTGCTCAGAGCCATTGTCTGAGGCCATGTCCAGTTTGTTTTTGAATAGTTTGAAGGATATCTCCACACATTCCCTGGGCAACCTGTTCTAGTGCTTGATCATTCTGAGACTGAACTTTTTTTATCTCTAAACAGACTTACCTGTATTTCAGTTTGTGCCTTTTGCCTCTTGCCCTCTCAGCAGTGTCAGGGAGAAGGCAGGAGGCAAAAGGCACAAGCTGAAATATAGGAAAGTCTGTTTAAACATAAAAAAAAGTTTACTCTCTGCCATTAGGTGTTTATACACATGGATCAGATCCTTGAGAGACTTCTCTTCTCCAGGCTGAATAGTCTCAGCTCTTTCAGTTTCTCCTTATACAGGAGATATTCCAGTCCCTTACTCATCTTTGTGGCTCTTCCCTAGACCTGCCCCAATAAGTCCATGTCTTTCTTGTACTGGGGGCCAGCACTGGACCCAGTGAAAGTGATAGACTGAGATAGTCTCACCAGGGCTGGGCAGAGAGGCAGAGTACACCTCCCTTGAGCTGCTGGTGGTGCTCATTCTCAAGCAGCCCCAGATGCCTCTGCTTCCATGGCACACTGCTGGCTCACAATCAGTTTCATTTCCTCCTGGAGCCCAGGTTCTTCTCTGCCAAGCTGCTTTTGCAGCTGGTCAGCCCCAGGCTGTACAGATGTATGGAGTCATTCCTCCTCAGCTGCAGGAATCGTAGGGACTGACTGTCTTGCAGTTCTCTGGATGCTCTTTCCTGCCTTTCCTGAAGGGTGGGTGACATTTGAGGAAGACAGCAGTGCCGAAGGGAAGAGCACACCATGAGTGTCAGCTCACATGCAGACCTGGCTGTAAAAGGTGAGGAGATGAGCAGCAGTGGAAAATTGCTTTGTGCTACCATGATCTGCAGGGGCTGCAGTTGGTGGTGGGGACTAAAAAGTGCCAGTGCCAGAAGGAGATGGAACTCAACCTGTGGAGGAGAGAGGAGGGAAGGAGCAGTGCTCCATGGCAGGGAGGGGGAGGGGCAGGTTAGAACAGCTGATTTGGAGGTGGTGACCTAGGAAAGAGCCCTAAAGAGGGGTGTGAACCAGGAGATTGAGGTGGCTGGAGGAGAAGACCATGGATGTGGGACAGGGATGGATACAGGCTGGCCGTACTGTCCAGACTGATGAGCTCCACCACTGGAAGGGGCCAGGGGACACAAAGACATGGCAGTAGAGGACCTCTCTGGGATGGTGGCAGTCAAGCAGCACTGGGGGAAGGTCAGTCTGTGACAGTGGCACCAGCCTGCAGCAGTGTGTAGCCTGGACAGAAGGATTCATTCCCCCATGGAAGACAGGAGCAGGCTGCTCGTGCTGGGTCTTCCTGAGCACCTGGCATTTTTCACCTGTCTTCTACCAAATCTCAGTGCTGGAAGATGCTAAACTGATCCAGATTATATCTGTTTGTGTTTTGCTAAAATACGGTACACTAAGTAGGACTAAACAAAGTGGGTTTGGTTGTGGTGTGAAACAGGGGCAACGCCTTCGTGGGATGCTGCAAACCTTTACAAGCCAGCCTGGGCAACCTTTGAAGGTACCACCTTTTCCATGACAGCAAGGCAAAAGCACTCTTAAACTTGGTTTGGGTTTTTATTCCCCTTCCCCTCCCTCAATCATGAACATCTCCTTCCTACATAATCAGTTTGAAAGGTCACTTTGTTATGCAATCCTCTGGGTTTGGAAGGACTTCGCCTTCATTAATATTCCAGATTCAAAGCTTAATTTATTTACAGTTTACGTTCATATGTCCAAGAAGGAGGAAAACAGAGATGGGCTAAGGATGGCAGTGTTTGTAGAGCCAGCCATGCTTTATTCAGGGTGGGCTACAGCAGTACCCCACTCATACAATGCTGTACAAATACATCCCACAGGTGCCCCTGCTTGGAGTGAATTTTATGTATGACCAGCACATACTGGACCAAATCCTTGGCGCTCTTCAGGCTGCCCTCCAGCCTATCCAGCCTCGTTACATTGATGCTATAGACTCACATCACTGATTTCCTGAGATGAAAAACTCCTTTTGCTCTCTCTCTCTCCCTCTCTAAGAATCATTTTGTTTCTGGGTGCCCTGTGCTTGAGTGGAGGTAACTAATGTTTCAAGAGCTCCATGAGATTTTTTTTCATCACTTTCCCTCAACCACAAGACACTCAAAAAAAAAAAAAAAAAAAAAAAAAAATGGTTTGCAAATGAGAAGCAACAGAGGAGAGTGGAAGTAGGTCTGGTAATTGTAACCCATGCTCTGACCTTGTCTAATCCCAGGAAAGCAAATCAATTTATCCTTGGCTTTCACCAGAAGTCTGTAATTTGCCTGTAGTTATCCTCCCCATTTCTGCATTTGGTCAGAGGCACTTTCAGCCTGGGAGGAGCATCACTCCTGCAGTGTAGTACGTACGAGTGTTAGAGGCTTTTGCTTATACCTTTGGGCTTTGCCTCTAGGACTGCTTTGTTCTTAGTCTTCTAAGCATTACTAGCATAGATTAGGCTGAAATGTGTATATACTGGTTTCCTGAAATAAAAGTGTTCCTAAAACTCACTGGACTCATCACCCTTCTTCCTCCTGCTCATTTTTCCACTTGTCTTCTAAACCCCATTGCATTTTGTTTTTCGTAAGTGTGGATGAGAACGAGCAGCTTAGCTCAGAGGTTTTTCCCCTTCAGAAGTGTCTCCATTGCCCCATGTGGGGGCATTTTCTACAGGACACACCCCCAGCCCTTGCCTCTGCATCCAGCCCTGCAAAGGGGGGGCCTGGCACCACTGCTGCTGTCCCCTTGTCCCCAGAGCAGGGGGTGGCTGCCAGCACACCCCCAGCCTTCCTGGGTGCTGAGGTGGCTGGTGGCTCCAGCACAGCACTGCTCACGGGGTGAGCAGACCTGGAGCACCACAGGCACATACCATAGCATAGGACCTGGAGCACCACAGGCACACACCATAGCATAGCGAAAGAGCCCAGAGCTAATGATGCAGGGCCATTTTCTCATCTTCAGCCACCCCTCAGGGTCCCACGGCCTCAAGTGTTCCTGCCTTTATGAACATACCCTGCCACCCAGACCAAATACATTATTAAAGTGGGAAAACTTCCGCTGCAGGAGGCAGGAAAATCATCAGAGGGTCTGCAGAGGTACGAGGAGGAAGAGTGCTCCATAAACATCCACTTTTCAGAAAGAAAACTATCCCATCATTTAAGAACTAGAAATAACCTGGCAAAGGAGAGGTGATAAATTAGATTCAAATGTGTCTCACCTCATTTGGAAAGGTGATGATGAATCTGTACCAAAAAGATGTTGTTACACCAGACTTACTTCCATTTCCTGAAACTGAAAGCAAATTTAGAAATACATTTTAATAATAACTTCAAAAAATAGAAATTTAGGAATAGCTCGTTCACCCTTTGATTCAGTATTTCCAGAAGGCAAATGAGCTAACTGACTAGAAAGGGAGGTTTTGCAGAGAATAATCATGCCAAGGAATTACATTTTGATTTCTTCTTCATTACTGCAACCCACCCTTTTACTGAAACCCACCCTTTTTTTTCTGCTGGAGAGATGGGCCACACAAAGAAAGGCCACAGAGCAGCACGAACAAGCAAAATTCAGTGTGGCAGGCTGGTGAGAGATACGGTGATGATGGCTGATAAAGCATCTGTGTCACAGCATAGCACGTGGCACTGCTTGCACACAGCCACTGCTGCCTGGCAGGGCTTGGGCTGGGCTCCTCAGCAGCCAAGGGGAGGTGGAAACCTGGAACAGAGTGTTTAGTGGAGGGTCCCTGAAGGACTTGGGCACAAGCTTTACCTCTCCTGCATGAACACTACACCACACGAGCACTGCAAGCACCTGTCCCAGTTCCAGTGAAGATCAATGTCTCACCAAGGATTAAGTGGCTGAATACTTGTTCCCTACCAGAGATACACGAGATCTGTCAATAGCTCCAAAGCACTGGGGACAGAGGGCAATCAGCTAATGATGACAAATGGGTTTTGCTTTCCTGTGCTTGCTACTGAGCATCAACATCATGACATTGTGCTATCGGAATAGCAGCACTTAAAGCAAATGACACCACCTTGATCCTGCTGGATCTGGTCTGTGCAGTTAGTGAAAATGTAATATGTCAGTGATGGGATTGCTTGGTAACCATTGCAGGGCTGCCTTGTAGAGTAAAACAGTAAGTTGGTCATGTTTGCTTTGCTTTTCAGGCCAGGGAAGCATATAAGCATATCTACAAATGTTAACCTTTCCCCTTTGCAGGGCTGTGCTGACACACTGTGCTCAGAGTATAAAACACAAGAGCAAGGAACGTGAACTTGGCTGAAAAACACATATGTGAGATGTGCATTTTTCTCACTTGCACAGACACGAAGCAGGGAATATGTGGTTTGGTAAGGTCAGCTCCAGCCTCAGACACTGGAATTTAATTTTGAGCTTGGACATCTTGGCTTTCAGCATCTCACAGTTAAAATACATGTAAAGCTGTGCACCCACAGAGAGCCACTGATTTACACGGAGGCATTTTCATTCCTCCTTAATCAGTCTGGTATCCAACCACTCATCAGTGGTAAGAAATTGACATAGCACAACACTTACAACCCCCTGGCCTCGTGCCATAGACAGCCTTTTGCCCAGAACCTTGACAACATTGACAGCTCTGCCAACAAACACAGGCTTTCCATGGGCCTCCCACTTCCAGACCTCCCTGTTGTCTAGGAAAATAAAAACCAAAACTGGGTGGGAAAATTGGCCAAAAAAGACCCCATGTGGTGGTGGTGGCTGCTCCCCTTCCCAGCACTGAGCAAGCAGGGGCTGTGCAGGACAGTGAGCTCAGGGCATCAGAGAGCACATGAGGAGGGAAAAACAAGAACCCCATAAAGTTGTGCTGAACCCCATTTAACTGCAAAGTTCATTTGGTGGCTGGGTCTGTGTCTGCTTTGCTCCATTACTTTTCTCCTGTTTGACAGCCTTTCATCACAGCTTCTGACTCAGAAAAGCAGCAAATTTTCCCCCAGCTCCTTTGCGCAAATATCTGACCACAGTGCATATTCCAGATGTCACTGATACGGCCCTGAGCCTGCACATAAACAACCGTGCACCTCTTCGTGCCTGTTTAGGGCAGGGCTTCCCTTGGTGCTAGACAGTGACATCTAGACCTGCCCAAGTTTTGTGGCTGCAATAGTGACAGTAGCCCATTTACCCTTATTTGGGTCCCTGCCCTTTACCTCTCCCTAGCTTTAATGGCTGAAATACTTTCAATGCTTTAAAATACTCATTTATTGCAGTATTGGTTCTTCTGGAGAAGAGAAGACCTCCTGTGGGAGGTTGGTCCTTAAGAAGCAACACAGGTATCTCCTGACCTGCTTATCTAGCAGAACACTGAAGCACAGTGACATGATCAACTTGTCCAGTTGCTTCCAGAGCCCTGAGGTGGGTTGAAGGGCTGTGCCCCTGTCCCAGCACACCAGTGCTACCCATCTGAGAGAGGACATTTTGGGGTTACTTGCTGGGAGTCTCCATCTGCTGTCCCTGTCACTGCTGCTGCACACAGAGCAGGCCCTGAGAAATCCCCACCTGAAACATGAGGCTTCTGAGCAAATCTGCTGCTGGTGCTGCCTGAAATGCACTGCCCAAACTCACCCTCTAATGCAATACCTTACAGAGCAGCCTGTGACCCCTTGGGTCACGCTGAGCAGGAACTTCTGGGGACGCGTATGCTGCTCTAAGTTGCTGATGCAACTTCAGGCTATTGCTTCATCCCAACAGCCCCTAAAATATGCATTATTTCTTCCACTGCATCAGTATCTTTTTGGCATTTTGATTGAGATGTCAGTCACTCTACTCACCACGGTCTTGAGCACAGTATGGTGTGTCCCACTCTCATCTGGTAGTTCTCCTTTCCTCCCTGAAGTAAAGATCAAGGAAAAATCAGCCTCTTCCGCTGGTATTACCAGAAGGTATAAGACACAAATGAGATGTGATGTTTATTTTTTGCCTCCTAGACGCCTCGGTTTAAAAACTTGCAGGCACAGGAAGTAACCCTTTGTGACTTACTTTCTTTAAATTTTAAAGCAATTTCCCAGTTTGCTACAAGGTGACAGTCTCTCGGTTTATTGAAGTTCTGGGGTGTCTAAACAGTTCCTATTAATGTGCCCATAATCCTTCATCCCACAGGAAGGAGGACATTGGTCCTGGATGGCTGTGAGCACACACCTGCCCACCTCAGCCCGGTGAACCTGTGTGTGTTCAGGGAGATCACCACCAGCCACACAGAGGGAATTTCTTTCCTGTCCCCTGTGTTGAGGGGCTGGAGCAGTGCATAAACTGGGGTGAGGATAAAGGGGGGCTCTGGGCACAGCAGGATGGGGAGCTGGGCCAGGCACCTCCAGCACCCACCCTGCCCCAAAGCCTTCCTCATACCCACACCTCTGTGAGCTGCTGCCCCACAGCTGCATTCTGGTCCCTCTCACACTAACATAAACCCAGAGCGACAATTTATCAGCCAGACAGACATAGATCCTCAAATAGAAATACCCAGGACCAGTAAATCCAAGCAAAACCATGTCCTCTCAGGGAAAGAAGCAGGGAGCAAGGAAGAAATTATTTGCTCATCTTGCTTATGTGTTTAATGAAACCAATCATGGTTCCTCCTTTCTCTTCCATTAAGTTACACTAATTTCACTGTAAACCTTTTGTCACAGGAAATCTCTGCTTGATTTGCTTTCCTGATTGCAGATCACTGTGTTACTTTTCCTCTAAACAGTGATCAATCTCTATTTTGCTTGCAGCCAATTTGCAGTCGCTCTGACAGGACTTAATACTATTTTTCTTATCACCCTGCTGGATGCTGTTAACACCTGAGGTAAGCAGAAGGTTATCGTCAGGGGAAAATGGTGTCTGAACTAGGTGTCTAAAGGTCATTTTTTAACTTTGTATCATCATTTCCAGATAAGACAGTCTGTAAGTGCAAGAACTTGTACCCACTCAAAAATTCAGATTAGCCCCACATTGTGTGGGCAGATCCTCATGTCAGTGATATTTCCTTTTGACATTTGAGCACTTGCAGCTCTCACGACATCAAGCCCCTCTCTAGGTGTTTCAGGGCAGGAGCACCTGAAGTCCTAAACCTGATCCAGGCTGCTTTTAGGTGCTACACCTACATAGTAAAAGTAATTCCTGCCTGAAACAACTTGGGGTTTAAAATTGCCAGTTCTGAAGACACTGGCATCGCCATGGTAAGCCAAAACACAGCGCAAGCAGCCCTCCCTGTGAGCAGTGCTGGAATATCTGCTGGGCAGTGTTCCTGCTGCAGCTCAGCTCTGGTACCTTCAGTTAAAGTGCCTGCTGACACCAGTGTTAAATTTGGCTGGGGAAACTGATGCTCAAATTATTTTTAACACAGCCAAAGAGAGGAAACAGGCTCATTTGTGGTGTTAAGGTCTGTCTGGCAGACAGCCCCTCAATACCACAAGAATCAGGTATGGATAACACCAAGCTGTAGTGTAATTCAGGCTTCTATTTCAACCATTTGAGCTGGTTATTTCTGAGAGCAGCAAGTGTGACATCTCAAATTCAGGCTGCTCTGGTGGCATCAGGACCCACAGTGCAGCAGGGACCTGGGATGTCATTTACACAGACCTGCTGGAGGACGTTTTAAATATTTGCAGCTGGACAAAACAAAGTTAAACAGCAGGTCCAGAATTATTCTCGGGGTGTGGCTGTGCATAGCTGAGTGCCCCAGGACACCCTGGTTGTTCATCACCTACCCCATAACCTTTGCTGTGGCACTTGTGCACCCTTCAAAGGGGACAGGGGCAGCTGACACCAGGTTCACCCAGGTTTTGCAGCCAGGAGAGCAAAGAGGTGAGTGGGTAGTCTGGGAACCTACTAAATGGCCTTATGTAACTGGCAGCAGGGAGGTATTTTAGGGAGTCACTCCACAGACAGTGCCTCCCGAGCTCCAAGCACTGTCCTGCCAGGAGCCAGCGCTGTGCTGCTCTCAGGGCACCAGGGCACCCATGGCTGTGGCAGCAGGGCACATGAATGTGCACCAGCAGCATCTGATGGCTCAGAGATTCCCCCTGTATTTGTCCTTGCCCAGTTCTGGAAAAAAAAAATAATTCTGGAAATGTCTGTAACATGCAGAGCACAGGGACCTCTCTGCTATTAGCACATCCCAGGAGCTTTAATAGGCCTTGAAAAAAGAGATTGAGGAGAAGTCATTAAGCTTTTTCTTTGTTTCCACAGCTTATTATCTACCTTCTTCTTTGACAGCCTCTTTTGTGGTTCAGCATAGGGCAAACAGTGCAACAAACTGCTGTAAATGCCAGAACCTCCCTGCACTTTGCTGCTGGGGCTGCCTCAAATGCAGGCTTGCTGCACGGGCTGGGGGCTGCCAACTTCTGAGAGGGGAGCAGTGACACCTCCTGCATCCCAAAGCACATCCAGCTGGCACTGCCGAGAGGGAGCGGTGGCTAAACAGCAACTGGAGTCCTGCTGGGGCACTGGGGGAGGGGACAGAGAGGGGGATGTTCGACGGCCTCGTGCGAGGAAGGCTGGCGGTACAGCAGAAATTGTTTTGGAACTGAACCATGATTTTTCCACTCCTGTACTGAACAACCAGGCACATAAGAAGAAAAACAAGAAAAAAAACCCAACAAAAACCCCAGGAGAAAATAAGATTTAACTGTTTTAACCCTTGAGACAACAACATTTCTGAACAGATGTGTCAGTGACCAATTTCCTAGGATACATTCCTCACAGCAGGGCATCCTAAGGATCCCTTTCATATCACAGCTCTTCCGTAGCCTTTGAGCTCTGCTTCAGGAGCTTTACCTGCCATGCTCCCACCTGCCTGAGCCACAGGGAGTGGGAAGAGGCCAGTGACTCCAACTAGCCAAAGCCCTTCCCTTATTGCCCTGGAAATTTTTGCACAGGGAACACCCTGTTTCTGTACCAGGTTGTCTTTCAGACAGACATTACTGACTTTAACATCTCAAGCAATAAATTTATTTTGCTTTTTCTTTGTCTTTTTGGTGTCTATTTGCCCCCAGTGCTAAATTAAATTCTCTTTTAAGGTTTGATGTCCATCATGTTTAATTTCCAGGTTCCCTGAGACACCCATTCCTCCCCAGACTCCTTCCCTGGCATGGAGGAGCACTCAGATCTCCTGGCTCAATAAGGACCACAGTGCTGTGTTCACCTGTTCCACCACACCCCATCTTTTGGGGAAGCTGAAAGGCTGGAGAGGAGCACAGACTACAGGTCTGCACTAATAAACAGCACAAGAACAACATTTTGCAGAGAGATCTGAAACCCTGTGTCAGCAGAGTGATCCAGGCTGGTAGAGCCAGTACATCTCTGAGACACTTAGGGGCTTACAGCCCTACAACCACGTGATGATTTATAAAGATCTTTTTTAATAAAAGAATCTTTAAGAAATAAAAAATACAGCCCCAAAACTTAAAACAAGCATAAGAAGGACTATGTAGAAAATCCTGTTCCAAGCCTGCCATTTATAGCAAAGAGTAGCAATTGCTCCCATGGGATTTAATCACACAATCATTAAGAAACTCATTAGCTGATAGATTTTATTTTGGCAACTAAAGATAAGATATCAGCAGAGACTACAACAGAAAAAAAAAAAAAAGATAATATCAAACCACCCTTCACACATCTCAAATGTTCAATTACAAGCAGTTAGAAGAGTGGCTTTTGGAGGACTTAGGCTGATCTGCCAGCACAATCATATCTTCATTACCCTCTCTGGCGAACCCCAAAGAGTGGAGGGCAAGAAATCCTGTGCAGTAATTGGCATTATGGAGTCCAGGAATCCAGGACAAGGTAAATTACTGGTAAGGAGGCTTTATTGTGCATGTTCCTGGCAGACAGGCATGTGCAGCTCTGGCAGTGGTCATCCTGGTAGGTGTTACCATTCCTGACCCAGCACAGCGGGGCTGAGCACTGCAGGTGGTGGCCAGAACCTGCACCTGCTTGGTTGGCCCCTACCAGAGTTTTGCAAGTAAGGATGGACAAGGCCAGAGAGCACCCCAACCTTCCCAACACACATCCCAAAGAACCAGGGAGCTGCCTCCAAATCCACACAGATCATGCAGTGCAATGCCAGGGAAACACCCAGAAAGCAGTCGGAGTTCTGAGCCTTTGGGGAAATTACACTGATTTCTGAGAGCAGCAAGAGGAGCTGGCAGTGGGAAGCAGAGCTGTCACATCCTTTGTGACAGATAACCCAAGTTTAAGTCAAAACCAACCAGAGTTTTGCTTCTACAGAATTTTCCAGTCCTTTTCCTGCAACAGTCAATCCTCTGTGATTAATTACACCCTGATTTACTGAGATCAGAACAGATGGGACCAGAGAGAGCCATGTACAGAATAATAATCATTATTCACATAAGCCTCTTTCTTCATGTAAACTGTAACTTTTCAAATGCTGGCAAAGGGAGTTCTTTGCATTAACACAATTTCTCTGGCTGTAATTAGTCCTGTAGGAGGATTATTACTTCTCTTATCATTAGTAAGAGAGAAAAGATAATTTGCTACAACGCTCTTGACTTCAGTGCCATTGGTGGCTGTGGCTGCTGTTCAGGGCCATTGGGAATCACTGCAAGGGTCTCACTCGCCCCTTCAAGCCAACACCACAAGCCACGAGATCCTCCCTGCAGGACTTGCTGTGTGGTGTTGTGTTAAATAGCTAAAACAGCAGTGCAGGAGGTTAGTCTGGGTTTGTTCCAGCCAGCCCCTCCACCCCCCCATGCTGCACACACCCCAGCGCAAAGCCCCGTGCAGCCACCTACACCCCACCAGTGCATCCCCCTGACAGCTCTCCACACGCTGGGTGAAATTTATTAAACGTCTCCACAGTCTATTAAACGACACAAAAATTCCAGCCAGCGCCCCACGCAGCACAGGCTGGATTTCCACATCAGGACAAGGGATTTACAGGACAGCACAGCCCAGAGGGTGGTGCAAACCAGGAGGAATTATCTGCGTCTCTGTCCTGCCCCTTTCCAGCCATTATCAAAATATTTGTGTAGGAGATGTGTTTGGATACTGGATAGCTGGACGCTGATACTCGATAACCAGCAGAGAGGCACAGCAGCAAAGCTGCCGGCACCGAGTCCAGCTGCGGATGCCGCATTTTAGCGCTGCAGTGCCGCCACTCCTGCGGCCACCGACAGAAACGCCACCTCCTTGGGTGGCCGGCATCGTGCCCTCGGACCCGCCACAAAGCCCCGGGGATTGCCCGTTCTGCTGGCACGCCAAGCCCTGCCCTTGGCTCCCCGGGCTGTGGCCACACGCCAGGACAGCTGGCGCTGGGCAGCGCACGGCCCCGGCACGTGGGTGCTGCCCACACCACGGCAAACACGGGCAACACCCAGCCTGGCAAGGAATTTACCCAGCCCCATGGGTGAGCTGGGGCGCCGAAAGAGAGCCCTTGAACAAGACAGTTATCTGGCACAGCCCGGCACAGGGCTGCTCTGGGAAAGCCAAGGCGACACGAGGGACAGGCCACCCTCTGCCCGGCTGGTCCCAGACACGGCCTGAGGCCACGTCTCATGGGCATCGTGTGCCCGGGGCTTGTTTTCAGGCTCTCAGCCAATCCTCTTCCCCAGTGGCGCAATTCCCACCTTACTCCGGGGGGCCCTGTGCCATCTTGTGGCCGGTGCTAAAACTGAGGGAAACGTAACCAAACCTCTTCAGATTTCACATTTGGTTTTAGGTAAATCCTATCCTTTTTTCAGAGGGTAAACCAGTTTCACCAGCAGCTGTGAAATTCCAGCCAAGTTCCCACATGATCAAGCAGACAGAGGTGCTGCAGTGTAGCACCTTTCCCCCAAACGAGGTGCCAAGTCCCTTTACCACAACAAATAATAAGTGGTGTGATTTCCCAGGTGACATGAAACATCAGAGCAATTTTACATTACCAAAACGGCTATTTGACACATTTTCAGAAAATGGTCTGAAACATCCCACAGCATTCTCCTGGAAAAACTGGCAGCCCACAGCTTGGACAGGCACACTCTTCACTGCATTAGGAGTTGCCTAGATGGACGCACCTCAAATCCTGTGTCCAGTTCTGGGCCCCTCACTCCATGAAAGACATTGAGGGGCATGTCCAAAGGAGGGCAACAAAGTTGGTGAAGGGTCTGCTTTCCGTCCTTATTTTGTATCTAAATGCACAGGCCCAGGTGACTGACCTCTTGTGCTACCTGCCCAGTTACATTCTGGGTCTTCAGAAATGCTGATAAATAGTATCATCAGCTGGACCCTGTCCATCCCTAACCCACCATACAATTAGCAATCCAGAGGAAAGGCAAAAAGCAGCCAGGCTTCCCAAAGTGCAGGGGTTTGGTTTTAAAAAAAATTAACTTGGTCATTACAAGCAGAAATACTCTGAACTGCCTCCTCCCCATCATAAACAACTGATAAAAAGAGAAAAAAAAGAGAGGAGGATATCAGACTTCACGTCCTCCTTTTCAGTACTAATTGCTCATAGCAACCAAGCTTCAGGAAATTACAAAAATTCACTTTTTATCTCCAAATATAGAAAAAAATTCCCTTGTGAATAGAACAGTGGGGGTGGTTTTTGCTTCTAGGACAGCGCATCAAAACAATAAAATGCCTGACAGTGCTCTCCTTACTGAGGGATGGGATATGACCAGAACTTGGCTGGGTTGCAGAAGTGCCCAATAGATTTTAAGGAACTTTAACTGATAAGAAACGCTTTACTCTCTAGCTGGTTGGCAGCTCAAGCTTCACCTTTCTTGCACTCTAGGAAAGTCTGCGTCAGCCCGTGCTCTTCACAGCGTAACTCTGAAAGTTCTACCGGCCGAGCTGAGACTCACACATCACTCAGTGCTTTAGTTCCGTGTGTCCAGGCGGTGCCTGCACCCAGCCAACGCTGTGGCTCTGGCCTGGATTTACCGATACCCTCAGCTTTGCCGCTGGGCCCCCTTGCCCCACAGCGAGCCCTGGGGTCTCCAGGGGCGCCGCAGGACGCTGTGTCCCGCACAGCGGG
>NW_008237174.1:3061240-3121115 GCF_000691975.1 Corvus brachyrhynchos | reverse complement strand
CTGCACCCCAGGAGCACAGGGCTGGGGTTAAACTTTCCCAGCTTCAGTGGTTGTTTTTCTGGAAAAAGCCCATAAGCCCCCAGGCAGCTGCCAGTTAAGTGTGAGTCCTCATTCAGGCTCCAAAGTGTGTTTCCAGCAGCTACGGAAGAGCTGTACAAACTTTAAAGGATGAAAACGGAGCGTAGAATCATAGCCTCGTTCAGGTTAGAAAAGACCTTTAAACGCATCGAGTTCAATTACTAACCTAGCACTGCCAGGCCCACCACTAAACCCTGTCCCTGAGTGCCACATCTCAGCGTGGGCAGCTCTGTGTCTCCACAGCTGCGATTTCTTGGAAAGCTGGTGGCTTCCAGCCCTGATCCCAGATCCCGCTGCAGGAGTGGGAAGCACTGGGCTGGACAGACCAGCAGAAAAGAGCAGCCCTGTGTGCCTCTACCTTTACCCAGCCCCGTCTTCACCTGCCAGCCAGGCACACAGAGGGAGAGCCCCGGTGCAGTGGTGGTGGTGAGGGGGCTGTGGGGACAGCAGGTGCAATATAAATCATGTTATACATAACAATATCTCATGGTTTAAAGCTTCCCAGTGCTGACAATCTCTCCCAGCCTGCTGTACCACTGCAGACACTGGCACACATCAGAGGGGTTCTCCCCCAGCCAGCACTCATATGGAGCAGAGGCTTTACCAGCAGAGCATCCCTCTGCCCATCAGGACAGACCTGAACAACGCAAGGACCACAGCTCAGCCTGGCATCCAGAGCCACTTTAGGAGGCACTCACACTGCTTATGCACACTCTAAAGATGTATTTGCAGCAGCTGCAGTTCAGATGTTTGCTGCCATCTCTTTCCCCCCTGAAGTTATACAGGGTAACAAGCCAGCTGTGTGCATGTAAAACCTTTACTTGGCAAGGAAAGTTTACCAGGAGTATGTCAGCATCCAGCAACATTCCCTTGTACAGGCCAGCATCGCCTGTACATCGGGAGGTGTGTGTGGAGGGAAATTGCAAACTCTTTTATCAGCTTTAGAAATTAACGCCCCTCCAGCATTTCTGCATGCAAAAGAAGCCTTTGATTTGCTGCTGGTGGTTTAATTGCCCCATTTGTGTCTGCTGGGAGTACCCCAATTGCAGGAGACCAGTAACTGGCTCTGCAAAGACTCATGAGCTGCTTGCCCCCCTGAGGGGGGCACACCAGGGCACTTGCTGGCACAGGGGGCTTCAGGACAGGGGTTTAATCTACAGCTCTTCATTATGCAGAGCATGAAATCCTTATGAAAACCCTGTGGGACTGCACTTCCCCAAGAAGGGTTCAGAAAGCTGCACTTTGGAGATGGAAGAGGAGCACCAGATCAGCTCCACACTTAGGGCAAATCTAGATAATTTTCTCTAATTTTACATGTGCAGCAAGAACAAAATCTGATGGAGAAGCCAGGATTTTGCTGCAGGTCACACACACACACGTATCAATTCAGACAGATGTGCTTAATTATTGATCAGCATTTATAACTGACTGGCTTTGGCTGGACACATGTTTAAACACCCCCAGCTTTTGGTGAGTGGGGTCAGGCACCTCCAGTCCCAGTCCCAGTCCCAGTCCCAGTCCCAGTCCCACCGAGTTTCCAAAGCCAATGCCATCAGGCTCATCCAGAGCTTGAAATATTTTGGGAGAACATACAGCAAAGCCTTCATTCATTCACTTTTGCTGATACATGTGTCTGGTTTGATACAGGCATCATCTCGCTCGTCTCCCTGGCTGTGCTTTCGTACGAGCGTTACTGCACTATGACGAGAACAACAGAGGCTGACACCACAAACTACAGGAAAACATGGACAGGCATCATCCTGTCCTGGACATACTCCTTGCTCTGGACTGTTCCCCCACTTTTTGGCTGGAGCAGCTATGGGCCAGAAGGACCAGGAATAACCTGCTCTGTGAACTGGCATTCCAAGGATGCCAACAACGCATCCTACATCGTCTGTCTTTTCGTCTTTTGCCTCGTAATCCCTTTTGCCATCATTGTCTATTCATATGGGAAGCTGCTCTGTGCTGTGAGACAGGTAAGTTGATTCCTCAGCTGCCTTTTGTCTGTGGCCCCAAACCAGGCAGAAGCCAGTGATCACCATTTTCCACCTTTAGAACTCCTCTGCTGTCACATGTGCTGCTAGCCCTGGAAACTGCCTCTCCTGTGACTGTCCTGGTGACAGGCTCCAGTCTACCAGGGCTTTACAAGTCACACCCAGGTGTGTACAGCTGGAGGTCCCTATGACAGCATCACAGACAAGGGAAGTTTGCTAGATACTTCAAATTATCCCTAATTAAAACTAGGAAAGATTGATGAGAGTGGTCCTAGGATTTAAATCTGCAGCAATGCTATGGAGAGGTGAGCATTACCAGCAGCTCCAGCAGCTGCATGGTCAGTGGAGGGTGTGGGAGCTGTGATTTCTGAAGATCAGCGGAACATTTGGTACCAAACACTGTCAGGGCAGCACCGTCAGGCAGCTGGAAATGCCAATGCAGAGGTTTGTCCACCTTTGTGGAGAACATCTGCCTTTAGCCACGAATCCCGGGGTGTGATGGACCAGCACTGCCTGCTCATGGCACAGTGATGCTGGGAGAGACCCATGAGCATGGCAGCCCCTCTTTGGGGACCAGTCTGTGGACAGGCTAGGACTTTCTCTCAGCACAAAAGGGTCATTCACCCCCTAAACACCTCCACATTGGATCCCTGCACCCTAGGAGCCCACCCCAGGCTGAGCCTCAGCTCCATCAGTGTTACCAGACCTCACTTGGGCTCACCTCATGCAGTGAGCACCTGAAAGATAAGAGAGAATTAGATAAAGGTCACTCTATGAGCCACATTTGCAGATGTAAACATTTAATTTAAGCTTGTTACCATCAGGGACTTTAGGCAGAAGTAAATTAAATCAGTGGAGATGTTTAAATTAATCCTCATACCCCTCAACCCATTGTCTTGTTACAAATACCTTTTGTTCCCCCTGAAAGCCAGCTCAGTCCTCTCTGGTCACCCTTTGCTGGGAACAGCTGCTTCTCCTGCACCACCATGGACCAGTCTCCTGAGTGCAGGCAAGGGCTGGCTTTCATAGGACTTCAATGTTTTTCCATCTTTAAGAGCTAAAAATACTGTTTTAGAGGTGCTGCTCGTTGCAAGGTATTCACAGCAGCTGGGACTGGAGCAGGTCCTACCTGCAAGAGAGGCTGTTCCTCTCCAAAGCTCTTCTAGGGGCAAGAAACAAGAAAACCTGCTTTCCTGTCAAAGGCTGTGCTGTCTGGTGTGTCAGAGTGATCCCCACAGCTTGGACAAGCTCTCCTGGCTCTGCCCTCCCCAGTGCCAGCAGAGCCTTTATTTCTGCTGGAGCTGCACCTGTGCAGGAGCACTGGAGGGTGTAAGTTTTTACATTAAATACTCTTCCCACTTATGCAGCCATCACATAAAAAGTTACATTTGGGCTCAGGAGAGCTGTCTGTCTTCAGGACAGCTGTGGCCACTAACCAGGGTGAGTTACACCAGCAGTTCAGGCAGCAGCAGAGCTCAGCAGCTTTAGCAGAGCCCTCTGTGAATGCAGCGAGCAATGGGATCCCTTCAGTGATGTGAGCTGCTCCACCAGGGACCAGAGTGGCATGGAAAAGGGACAGGGTGGTGGCAGGGGCTGTTACCCTCCCTGTCAGATGGGTGACAACTCTAAAGGTCAGGAGCTGCCTTTCCTGGGCTCTCTGGTCCTGCAGGAATCCCAAGACATGAGAAAATAATATGAAAATTATTCTTTTGTCTGGATCTGGACTATCCTTTCAAGAAGGGGGATTTTCCATGAAGAGGGAAAGTCAAAACTGGATGGTACTGTGGATGCACCTGGGCTCATTTGGGAAGACAAGAGGGAGGGGAGGTGCAGGTGCTGCAGCCCCAGAGCCTCTCTCCTGCCTCCTGCCCTGGCCCAGGCAGCGTCCCCATTCCCATCCCCAGTGCTATGCCCATTCCTGACCCAGGCTGCTCCCAGATGGTTGTGCTGCTGCCCAGGATCTCCCAGGGCAGCAAATTCCCTGTGTGTGTAAGAGAGAGAGAAAAAAAAAAGGAACAAAATAAGCTTCACATGCCAGCTGAATATTTAAAGAATTGAACAACAGACATCTGTGGTTTTAGTGGACTCCAAATTATAGGCAACACTCTGTAAGCCTTTAATAGTGCTTTCAGCTCCTGCCATGAAAAGTTGCCTTTAACTGAGATTATCTGCACCACTTACGGGAGTAAAACTGTACTGGGAGATCAGGGTGTTTGGTTTCAGCCAGGCATGAAAAATTGTATCCTTTCGCTTGACATTTGTGTTTTCATGCTCTGATTTCTGACCTGATTGTCATCACAGGAGATATGCAGGGATGCTCAAACTCTGGGAAATTGGTCTCGGCTCCCATTCCCACTGTATTGCTTCAAGGTCACAGTTTCAGTAAACTTGAAGACAATTGTCACCACTACAAGCGGGTCTGTTTTTCCTCCCATGTCTTGTTTTAGGCAGGGGATGGTCAGAAGGAAGGGTTTGCTCTGAGCCATTTAAAATGAATACCACAGGAGCTGGGATGTATTACAGTACACTGCCGACAATAAATCGGAATTCTGAAAACAACCATTAGAAAATGAGGGCTATCAAGGTTCCCAAACACATTGAGCTTTAGTCTTAATTATCTCATTTCTGAGGAGTGTTTCTGCTTTGATACAGGTCTCATACCTCCCCTGTGAAGGACTGCAGAGGGCCCAGGCAGAAGCAAAGGCTGCTGCTTTCCTGGGGAAGCAAGAGCACGATGCAGTTGCGCACTGGCAGCCAGCTGGGTGAGGGGGTTCATCTCTGCTTCCTGGGGTTCCTGCACAAGGGCTTCACCACAGTGCCCCAGGGGATGGCAGGAGGTGGCTGTGACCCCCATGTCCAGTCCCATTCTTGAAAGGGACCTGCTAGCAGAAATCTTGCCAGCTGGGGTTTGCTGCAGAGAGCAGGGATGCTTTAGGATGGCCTTGGTTTTGTTAGCAGAGCCTCAAGACCGTGTTACTGCTCCTACAGCTGAGTATGCAGCTCCAGAGGAGTACACAGGATCTCATCCATGCTCCATGCCACAGCAGAGAAGCTGTAATCCCTCAGCTCAGATCACCTTGGGAGAATGACAGAATTTATGAAGGTTTAGAAATGACAGAAGTGAAGCAGAGCCTGCAAGGCAGCCAGCAACCAGGCTGAGCAAGCTGTGAGAAGCAGAAAAGCATATCTGCCTCTTCCTCTGCAGAGCCTGGTGCCCTCAGAGGGCCTGGCAGCCAGGGTCAGAGGTTGTTGGGTTGTTCAGTGCTCAGGGGGAAGCACACAGTGCTGCTTGGAGCAGGGCAAACCCTGTGGGACGTGAAGCTGGGCAGTGCAGGGAGGCTGGATTCATCCTCATCCAAAGCCCCCTGGCTGGTTTGAAAAGCTTGGTCATGTCTATAACTTCTGCAAAAGCACTCCAGCCAGCAGAAACAGTGCACATGGACTCTCAAAGACAACTTTGGCAATGCAAAGTTAAGGGGCTACCAAGAAACAGTAGTTCAGAATTTCTTCTAGTACAAGTACTTGGTAGCCAGCATTGGGTTCACCCCGAGCTCGTGGATGTCCTGAAGAATGAAGGGCTCTCCCTGGCCATTCCTGTGTTTCAGCAGTTTGCACAGCCCCAGGTGTGGTGTGTACAGATGCCCAGTATGGACCTGCCTGGGTAAACCACCTGGTCAAACATGAGTTGCATCCCAGATTCCAGCTGGAAATAGCCAGCTCACTGAAAGCACCACACAAGCAAAATCCATGAATCCTGCAGGAGACAACCATTCTGCTACCAGGTTTTGGAACAGCTGTAGTCAGCACATTCAACCTTAAAAATGCTCGCTGGAAACAGATAAATCATTTTGTGAGCACAGGGATTAGAAGGTCATTAATTAGAGTCATTGACAAGCTTGGCTGAGTCCTCTCCCATGACTTGTCAAAACGCAAATATAATCGATTCCAGCTTTTGTGTCACTACATTACAGTGTGGTTGGGGTTTTTTCCCTTTAATTCTCAGACAAGCTACTCTTCTATTATCTCTTTGACAAATGAATCCGAAGGCCTGCCTTCAAATTATTGACCAGTGTTCATCCTAATAGATCAGGGCAAGGCTCAATATTCTGCTTTTCTGCACAGACTCCTGCCCTGGGTTGAGTCACATCAGGGTAAATCTACCTCAAGCAGTAATCACAGGCAAGGCAGGAAAAGCTAACACCTTGGCATGGTTTCCACCAGCCCTCTGCCCCCTTGGTCCCCCAAGTGTTATGGAAAAGAAAAAAGTGCAGCAAGTAGGCATTTGGTGTGTTACATGTTAATTTCATTATGTCAATTAGCAAGTCCAACAGTTTCTAATGCTGGGGTAATAGCTTCATACAGCATGGGCAGGAGAAACTGGGGGAGAACAGCACTTTTCCAGCAATTCCCTTCCAGCGCCAGGAAGGGGAAAGGGTGATTACACTGCTCCTTCAGCATTAATCTGGCCAGTATGAATAGCAACAATAAACTGGGACTGAACTGGGCATGTGAGACAGACACATTCCCAAAGGCAGGAACCATGACAGGTTAAGCACTGGAACATCTCAGACCCCAGGGAAGAGAAAATCAGTCTTGAGACAGCTGAGCCCAGAAGAGCTGCAGAAACCATGCAGGTCAGTGATCAAAGAGGGCAATCACCTATAGAAACGGGATCGATCCACCCACGCGCAGAATAACCAAAGAATTGGCTTTCTTTGCTTCAATTGACTTCAGTCCCAGTGAAAATGCGGCGGGGGGTGTTTCTGTATTTCCCCACTCGGACGGTAGCAGGAGCTCTGCCCATTCGAGATGCTCGGATTCGCGTTCAGTTGGTCTCTGCTGCAGGTTCCCCTTCTCAGAGCTGCGGGAAGGGCTCTTTCGTCCCTCCGCAGCAGCAGCAGCAGCAGCTGTGGGCAGTGGAGGATCTGATACCTACGTGAATACAAAGCATGTGTGAGAGGAAGCCCAGAGCCTAGGTGCTGGCTCTGGAGCCATGGACAACATTTTCCCCTTCGGGATACTGTGATTCCCTGGAGGATTTGCTTAAAGAGGGGCACTGCCTGTTCTCAGCTTCTACAGAGAGCTGGAGGGGAGATACCTCGTGCTGTGCCACAGCATGATTTGTCCAACAGCAGTCGTGACCTGGTGAATACATTAAGGATTTTTCTAATTTTTTGAAAACAAAGCAGCTGTAACATTTTTTTTTTTCTCCTGAAGCGCAAATATTTTTCCACAGGAGCTTCCAAACCTCAGATGTGTCCAAGCCCGTGCAGTGAGGGAAGCAGAGCCTTGCAGAGCACTCTCCCTTAGGACAGCAGGGAGCAGCCGTGCCCCGCGGGCTGAGTTCCCCTGCCCTCCTGCCCAGAGAACGCATTCCCTCCTCCACTGGCTCCTCCTGGTACTCCGCTGTGTATCACAGGTAACACTTGAGAAGACCTCCACTCTCAGTAAGAAGAACATACTCTCACCACAGTCATTACTGATTAAAGAATCAATGCAAGATGTAGAAGGAGGGGAACCAAAGCTGTGTGAACATCAGTGGTGCTGAGATGTTTTAATAACCATTCTCACTGACAGATGGGCTGTGCAGATTCCTAGCTCTGAAGGACATCCCTGCACAGTAAGCCCCCAAGCCTGGAAGCACCCTGGCTGTGTTACAGGGAACTCAGTGACTGAGAAGGATGAGGCCACACTTCCAACCCAGCAACCTCCCAGCCTGCACTTGGTACTCCAACCTTTGCAAACAACAACCAGGATGAATTTATTTTAATATTCTGGTATTTGAGATTAAAAATTTACCCCCTTTAGTGATTAAAATACCTCTCCTTACAGCCCTCTATGTTTATAACAGCAAGAGAGGAACTGAATTTAGATACAAATCTTGATCTTAAATCATGTGGTTCACCCTTGAGAGGACAGAGGTGGATGTGAGAGGATGCTGCGAGCACTTCAAAGGATGTCTAAGCCATAGAGCTCCTCCCTTGCACACCACAAGGCCCTCACTGTGACTCCTTTAGCACCTTCCAAGCCCTCTCAGAAATGAGGTACTACAGCAGAGGTGAAAGACATCAGCACAGCAGCTGGAATTTGATTTCTTCTCTCTCTCCTCTCACATCCCTATAAGCTTTGGCAGAGGTCTGTGTTAATACTGGAAACAGCAGCTTCCAGAGAGCCATCAGTAGTGGATGGCCCCTGCATGGGCTGTGTGATCCCCTGCCAGCAGGACACAGCCTGAGACCACCTTCCTTTGCTTACAGCCAGCTTTAAGTGCTTTTGGCCAAATTTCCACAGGACCATTCTTGTTAACCCACCACAGGAGATTTTCCACAGCCTTCACTTATGGGAAGAGATGATTTGCAAAGGCAAATCTTCACCCAACTCTTAGTGCTGGGCAGCACCAGGAGCACAGCCTGAGGGTCAGAATTTTGTTTGGACCCACCAAACTAGTGGGTGTCCTCTTTGTATGAACAGGCAAACTTGGGATATTTTGGTGCAAACCCAGCTCATTAAGGTACATGAACATACCCTGTATTTAGGGTTGAAGCTGAGGCAGAAGCATTAGTGGGATTAGGAGCACAAGACATTTTGTACATCATGAATGGTCACATTTGTCATACGGTTCCCTTCCCTGTGACACAGCCAAGTGAGGTGGAAGTCTCTACAGCATTCCAAAAGCAAGGAGAGGCTCAGGGCAACCCAAACTGTGTGTCAATTACTGAGGGAGAAAAAGGTAAAATATCACAGGAAAAAAGCCGGGGAAAAGGAAATGTTTGATTAGAAGAATCGATAATTTATGTGGACTGTTGTCAAGCTTGAGTGATACAAATGTATTCATGTGGCTGAGGATTTCTCTGCCTTTTCACAGGCCCTCAGAAGAGAGGGGGCCATCTCTCAGCTGTGCAGGTCACAGACCTCGCTCTTGAATCTCTGCTTGGGCAAGAAGTGGGCATGGGGCAGTGCAGGGGAGCCCAGAAACCTTGAGCAGGGAAAGCAGAGCACCTCATAAGTGAAGCCAAACTTGAGGCTCAGCTCACAGCCTAACACCTCTTCTGCAAAAGAAGGATGGAATTCTGGTTGAAATTATTTAGCAGTTGGAGGCAAAAGCAATTTCTTACAGATGTTTTATTCCTTCCTGTGCATAAGGTGTTCCATTATCCATAAAAATACACTTAGTCCCAGGCAAGAAACCAAGAATCAAGAATGCTGTGGTTATGGAAGAAAGGTGCAACTGCTACTGCAAGGCTCTCCACAGCCCACAGACAGGCTTTCTTCTGCCCTGGAAATCCTGAGGTAGGATTTCCAGCCTTGAGAATAATTGTGGGGGGTTGCCCTAGAAACTAATTCCCACTGTTTTAAATCAGTTTCCATTTCCACTCTCCACTGCCAGCTCAGCTTTGCTGGGTGTGCAGCTGGGGCTGGCAGAGCCCCCTGGTTTCAGCCACGGCACAGCAGGAAGCTCTGCTGCCCTTGCAGAAAAGGGCGCTGCATTTTCTGTGACTTTCAGAGGACTGATAAACCCTTTTCATTTCACATCTTCTACAAAACATCACCCCCACCTCACACTCCCCCATCCCCCCCAAAGCATGCAGAAATATACATCTATATGTCTATGTAAATCAGAGGGGCTTCTAATTGTCCTCTTCCATATAGGAAGGACCTGGGCCCCAGCCAGTAGGGACAGGACTTAGCTGTTGTTGCACAAAGGGCACTGCATAAGGTTTGTCTTTCACTCAGACAAAGGAATTTAGGTTTTTGTCATCAATGACAAAGCTAAGGCTCACAATATGTCAATTTACCAGATCTAGTGCAGGTAATCAGCACACTGGGAAGCCAGGAGGCACAGGTTTCCAAGTGACAAATGAGCAATGAAGCTGCTTTTTGCCTCACGTCATTTTGAGTCTCCAGCTTTGCTCTTCCCCATCTCCCCCTGTGCTGTCCTGCAGACTGATCTGCTGGGCTCAAGGCCTCACTGTTTGGTGGGGTAAAAGCCCCAGGTCTGTGAGAAGCAGAGCTCTCCTCTCACAAGACAACCATTAAAACAGACATGGAACAGAGCTGGCAACTTGCTTTCCTCACTCTCATTTTCATGGCAAGGCACTGAATGGATGGGACTTTTAAGAAAGCCAATGCTTCACTGTGAATGCAGGTAATGAATTTCTAGCTTCTATGATTGCACTTAAAGGCTTTTAAACATAATTCAAAGGTTTGAATGCTAGGAGGGATAGAAAAAAGTTCCTTCAAAATAAAATCTAACTTGTTCTTGCAACATTTCTGTATGGGAGCGTCAGCTGTTTATCTCCTCTCCAAGCAAAACTTTTTAAATTAATATTTGGACAGATCATGAAATACTGTTAAACCAACACTGAATGACTGCCCACTGTTTTAGAACTTCAAGGAAATTCTCATATAATCATAGAATGGGTTGTGTTGGGTTTGAAGGGACCTTAAAGATCATCTAATCCCAACCCCAAAGGGTTGAGGGTTTCCCCTGAAGCATCCAACTTAGCTACCTACATTTATCAATTCTTAGAAGCAGTGCATATGCTGATGTGCAGGGACCACCAGGAATTCTCACATCCTCTTCAGACTGACCTTCAGTGCACAGGCTATGCAATTTAATTGCATCTCCATTAGGTTATAGTTTGATTCCTCAGTGCATATTCAAACAGCCATAGCCATGAATTCTCCAGGGCAGAGCATAACTGAGTATATCTGATGTCACAGCTCCTGGGCTCTTTCTAATGAACAGGCAGTGATGCCTGAAGGTGTTCAGCTGCTGCCACAGCCCAGGAGTGCCTGTGCTGCCCCTTTTGTCTCTGCTTTGCTCACATAAGACAGGGGCTCAGCTGGAGTGCTCAGGCCAGCACATACACAGTTTGGTTGAGGTTTTTTTCCCTTTATCTCCCTTATTCTGACATTTCTGAAGGACCACCCTCTTACTCCCACGAGTGTTGCTGCCAGTTCTCAAAGCTCTAAATAGTATGGTGGTTTCACAAGAGAAGACATAGTCAGTCACTCAGCTGAGATTCTCACATAACCCTGAAGATTCAGGAGCTCTTCACAGTGGGAGCTTCATGGCTGAACCTCCCAGCTGGCCATGGGTACACTCAGCTGTGCTCTCCAGGCCTGGATGTCACTGAGCAATTTCCATATCCAGTGCTGAAAACACATATTTTACTTTCCTAGTAAGGTGATGACTCTTATTTCTGCACAGTGTCAGCAATATCAACCAGGAATTTGCTGTGTCCACAGTGACCTCTGTTTAAACCTGTCCTTATTGTTTGTTGCATTAGTCACTCATCCATGTCCTTGTATCTGTGACATCCAATGCCACACTGCACAAACACTATTTGTGAGCATTTTTGCTCCTATACTGGGAGGATGGTTGTGTAAGTTCCCAGTTATGGTCAGTGAAATTTTAAAAAAGGCAAATTAATCACTTCTGCAGGCTGAATCACCACCTTGAGGTGCTTCTCTGCAGTAGAAAACACAAAGTAACTCAGCCAGTACATGACAGATCTCAGCACAGGGACTGTCCTTCTCCTGTGTTCATGGTCACCTCCACCATGGGACCTGTCTGACAGCAGAGGATAATACATAGCACAGGCACATCATGGTTCAGCCTGTCCCTGGCAGAGGCAAACAGGGAGCACAACAAACTCCTGCTGCATCCAGCAAGCCCCAAAGTCATGGGTTGCATTGAGAGAGTGCATATTCCATGGAAATGCCTCTATAATGTAGGGGATTAACTACTGCACTGGCCACAGCATTTGGCATCTTTGTGACCAAGCTTCAGTGGAGTTTTACTGGAAAGGGCACAGCAGAGTGAGCTCTGGGATGAAAAGGACAGCTTACGTGCAGAGTGAGCGCACAGTAACATTTCCACTGCGTTAACCTTCCTCCTGCTCACATCAGTGGTCGTGGAATGTGACTCCAGCTCACGGGGAACCATCTCTTCACCACCCACAGCAGTTCCCAATGTCAGCCTTTACTGCATGCCCATGGCAGGGACTGGGTGCTGAGCAGAGCCCAGGAGAAACGGGGTCAGCACCTTACATGGGTGTGCTGGGTGGGTGTGGATATGCCCAGCTCTTCCTGACCCTTTCGTTGGCTTCCCATGGGAAAATCAACACCCATGGGAAGCAAAAGAAAAGGACATTGTAAGAGCAAGATGGGACCAGGGCTTCCAACTCCCCAGTCTCGCTAACTCAGTACACTGGGCCACACATTCAACACATAGAAGGCGTGATACAGAGGCAAAACAAATTTTAGGAAACCGAAAAGATCATTTTAGAAGAAACAGAGACTCAAATTCCGGTGAAGAAAATACAAGGGCTATAAAAGCACATTTTTTCATGGCTCTTTTCTATACCAAAACCTACAGAAATAGAGAGATTTTAAAAACAAATTTCTTGCACATGACATCGAGGTTTAGATTTTTGACCAAACCAGAAGCAAAGGACAGTGTAGAGCAGATCAGTGCACTGCCAGAGTACCCCTGTGCTAAACTCCTGCAGTGGCATTGCTGCTGGTAACCCAAAGCCAGGAACAGCCTGAGCTGACTTTCCAATCTCCATGGGCCAGCAACTAAAGGCAAGCATGGGCCAGACTTGTGCTCTTACCTTTCCTGGAAGTTATCAAGACAAAATTAAACTAAAAACCCACAGCACCACTCACCAGCATAATTTTTACATAGCTCTTTGCTTTGTCCAGATGCAGAGGGTGATCTGATGCCAAGTCTAGGCACAGCCCACAGTTATATGGTATAGCCAAGTCACCATCTGCTGATGGGGTGCAGCAACATTTCAAGGTTGCTGGGTTTGTTTAGTTTTGCAAAAGTTTTCTGCATGTGTGCCAAATATGAATATCTCAGGTTTCCTTGACTGACCAGGAGAGCCTTGTAGTTGAAAGCAAAAATGCTTCAAGAAGAGTTACAGCAGTGGGAGCATGCTCAAACTTTCTGGCCTCATAGGATAAAAATAATAATTTCCTGCTGCTGGCAAGGAAATGGAAACCTTTCCTTGCTTACCCATGAAGCCATTCCCTGACATCAGCAGTCTGAAAACTGCAAGCTTTTCTCTTTTTTTTAGGAAAGCATAAAATACTTCAGAAGTCAAGAGAGCAATACCTAGCAGAGTTTACCTGAGAAGGGAGCACTGCCCAGGCAGAACATGCAGCAGCAGAAGTCCCCTGCTGGCTTTAAGTTCAAGCCAGTGGCCAGAAGCAGCTGTTCCTCCCTGTGCAGTTCCGTGCCACACCGCAGCAGGATGTGCAGGAGGAGATGTGGAGAGCAAGCATTACATAGCTCCCTGTGACCTTAGCCCTGCTCAAGGTTATTAAATGAGAAATCCCTCCAGAGTCCTCCTCCCATGCCCAGCCTCAGACCAGCCTGATTTTGATCTAGAAAACATCCGTTAAACATTTGTCCTCTCTGGCCTTATCTGAAGGAAGAGGTTGTTGGGTTTCCTTTTCTAAAATTTATAGAAATCAACAGAACAAAAAGGAGCTCTTGGTTTTCCTTGAGGTGCTCCACATGCAAGGCATCACCCACCACCTGCCCCAGGTGTCTCCTGGCACAGGGGGTGGACAGGAGGATCTCAGGAAGGCACAAAGAAACTGGGATTTGTGTGGGGATACAGAACCCTGGCAGCTGGTGCCAATGCCTTTCAGTGCTTCTTGTCAGGAGCCTTAAATACCAAGCGCACATGATGCAAAATGCAACCCCTCTCGTCTCCATCCTTGTTTCCACCCCAATCCAGCTGTTTGGACTTCATCACACAGCCTGAGTGTAGTTTTGTACCGAGGTGTGGCAAACTCTCAGAAAATCCACACACAGGGAATGTGTCATACAAAATTCTTATCAACACCATGAGATACAACATAAAAAGATAAATGTGAGCTTTCTGTCTGAGATGTCTGTGAATAAATCTGAGCTACTGATGCCTGTGGGTGGCTCTGAGAGAAATATTCACTTCTCACTAATGGAAATATTTTGATTAACAACTTTATTTGCCTAGTGGAAAATACCACTTTTTTTCCTTTTAAATCACAGACAAGTGTCATAAAAGATTTCATTTGCACGTTAACAAGATATTTATAAAGTACTTGGTATTTGAGTTCCCTCAGCAGGCAATTACAGATATGTTCTATTTTTTGAACAGTTTTGGTTAGGTTTTTTAATTAGTCTCAAGGTGACTTCCAGCACTCAAATACATCCCGACGGATTCCCCATAAAACTGCTCATAATAATTAGTTCCTCGTGCTTACTGCAGCACTTCTCAGTGCAGGCTTTACACAGCCATCACTGAAAGGTCAGGTTTTCAAAACACACTGAAAACTAGGAAACAAGGGTGAGGCATAGGCCAGCAGTGTTTATATGCAAGGTGATTTGCTTTCAAGTATGTGTGAACCCAAAGTCCAGAGGAGGAGCCTGTTGTAAATCACTTTAATTCAAGTGCTGCCTTTTCCCATGGATTCAGGGAAGGAAGTTCTCTCAACCCCCATTCTTCATGTTCTCGCCTGCCCCAGTGCCCTGTGGGTACAGGGCATTTCATCCTTGCTGGGGGATCACTCCTGGCAGGACTCGGGCAAGCCGTGGTTCTGGGAGCACTGGGAGCAGCTGTGCTCTGGTCAGACCAGGGCACATTCCTTCTCCTTGCCTCCAGCCCAGGATACTCCCGTTAAAAGCTGGGATTTAAAGTAAGCTGGAGAAGGCTGCTGTAGATGAAGAGCACTTCTGCTGGTCCTGTTCCAGCTGTCAGGGACACACTCTGAGTACACAACACACCCACCCTGCCCACGGCCAGGCAGCTCCTCTCCAGCCAGAACGGTTCAGGTGACGCTGCCAGCCCTGCCCTTAGTGCAGCTGCTCCAGCAGCTCCCATGCACCATCACCTGTGCCCAGTACAAGCAGTGCTAATGCCTTACTTGTGCCTCTGTCCCACCCAGGGGAGCAGCATCAACAAGGGGCTGGGCCGGAGCCGGGAGCAGCGCATCCTGGTCATGGTGGTGGTGATGGTGGTTTGCTTCCTCCTCTGCTGGCTGCCCTATGCAGCTGTGGCACTCATAGCTACCTTTGGGAAGCCTGGGCTCATCACCCCTGCAGCCAGCATCATCCCAGCCATCCTTGCCAAGAGCAGCACCGTCTACAACCCCATCATCTACGTATTTCTGAACAAACAGGTCAGTGAGATGCTCTCCTTCGTTGACTCGGGTTCAGTGTATGCAAGGAGTGAAGAAATAGCGAGGGGAGGTAACGAGAGTATCAGTGACATCACTCAAATCCATGGGAGGGAAGCTCTAAAAAAGGGCTCCAAGGACCAAAATTATTCAACAAATCTGCACTTTTGGAAGATGGATAACCAACTTCCCACACGTGCATATAGCAAAAGATAGGTCCTTCCTTTCCATTGCACAATTTGACAAAAAGAGAAGAAATTTGTGTTCTGCCAAGAGAGAAAGCACCAGAAATTGTCTGAGGTGACTCAGATACGTGAAGTCTTGTAAGGATGTGAGCTCTTGCTGCCCCGCGCCAAGCCCCAGCACAGCACATTGCCCACAGTAACTCCTCTTCTTCACAACATCAGCTCTCCCCTCCCTGATTTACTCTTTTAACCCCCCTCAAATACTTCAGTTGCTCTTTGGTCCTGCTCTCCCCCCCTAAGAGCTGGTGGGAGCCATGACCAGCAAGGATTTGTCTGAAAGCACTGCCAGAGGAGCTGGCCCTGGAGCAGGGGACAGCACACAGCAGGCAGGAGCTGGGGTACCCTCAGCCAGGTCCAGCTCCATCAGCCCACTCACTCAGGAACATTTCACTGATTTTTGCATTGCTGGGATTATAGCAGGTGGATCATTTGTTTCTCCGAGTCCAGCAAATCCTCCACTTGAAATGAGTTTTGGAAGCTGTTAGGAAGCACAGGCAGTAAATTGTTCACTCTCTCTTGAAAACAAATGGAGATAGTAAAAGATTGATTTAAGTCTGGCTTAAATTAGCTGTGGGTGTTTTTTCTGGGACATGAGAAATTCCCAGGGAGGGAAAGTTTCCATGATACCATCCATCATCTCCACACCATCCATCAGCTCCACTCACTGTCACAAACAGCTCAGGGGGGTGCAGTCCCTTTTCTGGTCATGCTCAGCCACCTGCAGAATTCCCTGACATCTTCCCTGCAATAGGAGCACTTCTTTCCCTTCTCCTTTATTATTTAGCTTTTAAATAAACTCTCTCATGAAACTGCCTGGAACGTTGGAGAGCTGTTGCCATCCCTTACCAGGGGAAAAGCCCCAAGCACACCAACACATGAAGGGTGACTCTGACTCACTTCAAACACGTCCAACCCTGCTTAAATCCAGAGAGGCAGTTCAAAAATCACAGACTGATCTTAACGTGTGCATGGGCTGGAAAGAGCACTCCAAAACAACACAGACTGTGCAGAGGAGTTTTCTACAGCAACTCTTAATTAATCTTTTTACTAAATAGCTTGCTGAGAGGCAGCAGCTAGACACAAATTAAAGTGGGTTTATCCATGTCAGACTCCTTAAGTTCACCATAAACTTTTACTACTAGTGCTCCATACACACTTCATTTTGTTTGTGGAGGGGCTTTTTTATGGTTTTGGTTTGGGATTTTTTTAAAATTCCACTTGGTTTCCATTGCTCAGTTAGTATTTTAGCAGCAATCAGTGCTCAGGGTTCTTCTCTACTCAGTGCAGAATAAGAAGTCAATAGTCTGGGTTTCTCTACACTCAGGAGAGAAGGCAGTAGAAGCACCTCAGACCAGAAGATGCTGCAGCCACCCAGAAGTGCCAGGCAGGTGAAAGCAGGACGTGTTGGTCGTCCAGAAAACCATGTTCAACACTGACACCATTCCTGAGGCTATGGAAATCTATAGGAGATGCCTTGACAGCTCACATAGCTGACATTTCCCTCTAGTTCTGTGCTATTTCTAAAACAATTCTATGTCCAGGCTCCCCCCCTACTTTGGTAAATGCTCACAAATCTCTAATCAGGATGGATAAAATCCAAGAACAGGCCAGATAAAATAATATTCACATGGAGGAAATGCATCCAGGCAAGGACTAGGTGAAGGTTAAACAGATTGAAGAGGCTCTCAAGCTGTAACAGAAATTTACTGGGGATTAAACAGCTACAGAAAGGTACCTGGGAAGAGCCACGTGAGCTTGACCATGAGGGGAGGGGGCAAAGCAAAAACTAGAAAATAGACACTACTCCCCACAAGTTTTGAAGGTGCTTAATGTTTCAATGCTCAGTGGTGAGAGGCTGGTGAAAAATTTATGATTATTACAAAGCAAGTTTTTAATCCTGAGAAAATGCAGTTTTTCATTAAAAAAAAGCAACCTCAGCTGACACAAAAATTGTGTAAAATTTTTAGAAAGCCCTTTTCCCCAGCACGTAAGGCTGCTGATGAAAAGGTAGCCTGATTTTTCACTTGGCTGTTGATAACAAGAGTGGTCAGAGCTTGTTGCTAGCAGCTGCCTTGTACAAAGAATTACCAGTAATGTTGTTTTGGACTCTTGAGTGTAGAGAGATTGGTTATCAGTGTTTGACCCTGCAGCTGTAGGGAGGCCATGCACACAATGCATACCACCTAAAATGCCTATTTTTCCAGCTACAGGCAGTTTCCTTACCTTCATGCTTAGCACATTCCCTCTGCCCTCAGATACACAGAATGTTTTGCCATGCAACTGAAAAAATCTCTCCAGTTATGGATATTGAACAAACCCCTTCTGAGAGCTTAAAGTTTTCATCTTTTCCCTGGTCAAACACAAATCAAACCAGCCAGCATCAATTTCATTGATTAGCCTCAATTAGCTCAATCCATACCACACTTTTAGCAGTGGGATATATCCATAACCTGACTGCAGGCCAGCATGAGTGATTGTCAGCTCCCCAAAATCTCCATGCCACAGCAGTGTTTGCATCAGCTCAGTCAGCTGACAGGATCCTACAAACCTGAAAGCAGCCTGGAGAGCATTTAGTCCCTTCTATTCTCTGCATTGCCACAAAGTCAGTAATATTTGTAATCAATTAAAACACAGGACAACTGTTGCAGGCCTGTAACCTGTCCAAGAATTTTGTTTGTGACTCTCTCCCCTGTGTACTACTTGTGCTGAGGTCAAGGTCTCTTGGCACAATGACTTTTTTCCCCCCACAAAACATTTCAACCTCTAATACAAAATATTATTACATCCATGTTGTTTCAGAGCTATCCCAGGAACTTAATTAATATAAAGACCATGAGATAAAGCCTGTCTTATAAAACCTGAGATGAATTAAATTCCTGCTAACTTGCTGTTCTCTTCGTGTGACAGTTTTACAGGTGCTTTGTGGCGCTTCTGAGATGCAACAAATCCACCGAGAGTTCCACCAGGGCCTTGCCCAGGCCCTGCCGTGCCCTGCAGCGGGGACAGGGTGGTGCTGGCCCTGCAGGGACTGCCCTGGCTGGGCAACCCCTGGCTGGGCAACCCTTGGCCAAGAGCCAGTGCCCAGCACCGGGGGACACCGTGGCAGCTGCAGGAGCCGTGCCCAAGGCTCGCTGTGGCACCTGAGCGGGGCTGCCAGGCCAGCAGCCCTGCCGGCCACTGCCTTTGGGACCTCCCGGCCTCACAGCAGAGTTCTGTCAGATAACTTCAGTTTGCAGCTGCATTGCTAATGGAGAATTGCCCCTCTGCTCCTTCAGAGGCTGGTTTCACCAATAAACCATTGATCTGCTTAGCAAAGGCTCTTTCTCAATCAAATAACAGGAGTTTTATGGGAGTTTTGGAAGGAAACAAAAACCCACAGATGCCTGTAGGAAAAAGGTTAAAAAAGCAACAACAAAACCCAGGTTCTAAAGCCCTTCTGCCAAAGCCCAACCAAACCCACCCACCACAAAACAGAGATCCAGAGCATGGTGCTGTATGACAGCCATAAGAAACAACCTGCATTTGAAGAGAGGAGGCAAACAGGTTCTCCAGGAGGGAATGATGAACTTGCAGATGGTCCCTCTCTCCCTGGTTTGGATTATGCTCCTCCATAAATTCTCACATTGCTTTTCAATACAAACCTGAATAGATTATGAAGAACTGTGCAGTTACAAAGTAAAGCTCTAATAAAATTTAAAGTGCATATATTGATTATGTTCCAAAGTCTAGAAATTGCAGTTGAAGCTAAAGAAAGTAAGTCTTTTAGGGACTTTTCTTTTTAATTATCAGCTTACAAACTTACTGCAGCAAAAAATAACTTCATCCCAACAGTGAAGAAGCAACTCTGAATACATAGCACTCAGCTGGGTAAAGCCCTTGTCTCTGGAAATCTGCCAGTTTGTGAGCATTAGGGAAAAACAAGAGTGTGTCCAGCCCTTTCTGGAAGTGTGGGTATGAGGGCATTTGTGGAGCCAAAAGGGCCAGGCCAGTCAGCTAAGGCTGTGAGCAGTGAAGTACATCAGTGAAACCCTGCAGCACCGAGCAGGAGTGGGAACAGAGTGGTTTTACCCAGAACAGTCCATCAGGAAAGTTGGTTGGGGACCTTCTACAGGATCTTCCTCCTGGACCATGTTTGGGAAGGAAGGTGACAGATGGTGTCTCCTACAAACAGAAAAGCATTGGAAAGCCGCAGAAGTGCAGCTGGAGGAAGAATTATAAACAGACAAACAAACAGGGAATGACCTTCTCCCTCATTAACTCTGAACACAATTTCAATATTTTGACAATATTTTCATCCCAAATTGGAAGGAAAATAGCATGAAATAGCACCATTCTGTGGAGAATTACTTTTCAAATCCCAAACTACATGAAAATGCCTTCTTTCAGAGGAGTTTCACACAGAAGCAAATCCACAGCCCTGTCAACACAGCTGTCAAAAACTTGTACCACAGTGCTTTAATTACCATATATTAGCCAACACAGGGGTCTGGGTGAGTGAATGCTCTGTGCATAGCACTACCAGGAACTACCTATTCCAAAAGGATATTTTTGATTTTTCAGATCATCACAGCTGTCTTTTTCTTCCAGGGATGTGGGTGTTGTTTTTTTTTTTTTTTTCCAATATTAACAAAAGCTTCCTCATAGTCACAGCATTATTTCACAACCTATTTCTTTGTTTATCCCTAAACCACAATTGTACTATTAACCTAAATAATACCAAATGTTTTAAAATACAAAAGCAGAACCATGAATTGAGGCTTTTACTGAGGTTGTATTAGTGGATGAAATCAAAGCAGTGGATGCACTCACTGCTAAGCAATATTAATCAATTATTTATTCCCAAATAAATATTTTTAAAGGGTAGTTTGTTATTTTCAGATTAGAAAGCACGCCAGGAATTTTTCAGTTTGTATTTTCCCTTGATATTGTCTCTAGGTGGATTCTTAAATCCCAGTATGAATTTTTACATTAATAATAATATTGCAGCTCTGTGACTGGTGGGTTTTGTGTACGCAAAGATCTGTTGTCTTAGAGTATACAAATCTGGTGTTGGAAGGTGCGTTTGAGGTGTTAAATAGTTCACAGTTTGTGATACAAATGTATGTTTCCAACGTGAATTGTTAGTTTCTGTTCTGTAACCCTGTAACCTGCTGCAAACACCACCTGCAACTCAGCTCCAGAGAGCAGCTTGGAACTGCCCTGCTCGGAAACATGCAGGATGTTGTAGCTATAAATAAAAACATTCTCCTGTGGTACCTCACCAGCCTTATCTGCTGAACAACTCACTACCACAGCCCTCACACAATTCTCAGAACATGGCACCAGAGAGACAGCAACTACACTTGACTTCATTTGGGATACTCTGGCCAATTTGCTGGATAATACGATCTAGGTGATACCAATTTAATAAAAAACATACAGAAAAGGCCACCCCCACACACCAGCACAAGCAAAACAACACAAAACCAAACACATAAATCCCCAGATTCTAATTTACACTTCTAAAGTGAGAGAAAATTCTCCTTGAAAAGGAGGTACAGCTCCCATTTTTTCAATGAGTGTACAGCTCTATACTTTCTGAGATTTATGAGCAGCTTGTAATTTCATTTCAGCAGATGGATTTTCTGTCTGCGATGGCTGTCATTAAAGGGAATGATAATTTCATAACCATTTACCTGAATTTTTTTTTGAACAAAGCACAGTAGCTGTGTAACCAGCAGTATCATGGGGTGTTCAGCCACGAGTCAAGCCCTCCCTTACCTGTTTTTCAGCACCTTCAATATATGAAAAATTAGCTAAATGACCAAAATTCACTCCTAGCACTACTTTGCATCCTTTTTTTTTTGTGATAAGGAAAAGCTATTTGGCTTTGAATGTAGGCATTTCACTGCATGCAGACTCAATCCCTAGTAAACCCCTAGGATATCCCAAGAGAGACTTTGCAGAGTTTTCAGATGCAAATCCAAGAACTGGGTTTAGAGTCAAGCAAAACTGATACCAGAAAGGAAATGAATATTAAACAGTTCCAAGCAGCCCCGTCTCCTTTAGAGCTCCCCCTTCCTAGCATCAGGCAGGAGTAACAAAGGATGATTACAGCACAACCACCATGCATGCACATGAGGGGGCCTTGCAGTGTCCCTTGGGACACATCAGATGTCACCTCCCAGAGGCACAGACCCCCTTGTACTGATTAGAGAAAAAGCCTTCAAAGACTCTTTCCTTTTTTACCTGGATTGTGTTGGCCCCGCTTCAGGAAGAAACACAAGGAAGCAGCACTGAGGAAAAGTCCCTTCAGGCTATGGGAGTTTTCTCACCACTATAAGGGAGCTTCAGGCCCACAGTCTGAAACTTAATTTTAAGCAAATCAGTTCTCAGACACCCTCTGCCTCACCTTGAATTGAACATAAATACCAGCTTAGCTTTAAAAGACCCAGGTCCCAGATTAGAAGCAGAACAGGCACAAGTCCTATAGGAGAAGGAGGAACACCTGCTGGAGCTGCAGGGAGCTAACTCCCAAGGAAACTTGGGGTTACTGGCCCCATGCAAGAGGGGACAACCAGCACTCATTCTGGAGTTACCCTGCAGAGTTTCTGTCAATAAGCAGGCCAGGTTTCTGACCAGGACAGCACCCAGAAAGGTAGGAAGCTGACATACATGTTATTTTTACATAGCACAGTACCAGGGGAGAACTAAACTTAGTGTGATTAACACTCACTGCAGTTGCTATAGTGACTGATTTCATTTGACTTCTACATGGGCTAGATGGCTTTTTTCTCCCCTAAGCCTTAGAGAATATTGCCCAAAAAAATGGTGCTCTTGAGTCACACTGTTGACAACTGAAATAACATCCAGCCCCCAGAAAATGTTTTTATGTTTATTGGGTTTTTCCATCAAACTATAAACCAGTTCAATAACAGATGAACAAATTACAGCAGAATGACACCAGTACTTTAAGCAGCCCATAAAGGATTGTGCAACACTTTCATGATGTTTTGGCAATCCAAGTAGAGAGAATATACCAGGCAGCCCCTTTTCTTTTCCTGATTCCTTGATTTTCTTGTTTTCACTGTCCTGCTGGTAGGGCCAGTTGAACTTGCAGTCTGTGAACAACTTTTGCAGAGCACCTTTCACTTGCCCCCATCGGTTTTCTTGCAGAAGGCCTTTCAGCACCTTTTCTTAGCAGGAGAGAGAAGGCAGCATCAAATTCTCTAGCTCTAGGTCATCATACATGTGCTTGCATGTAATTTTACTTTAGAGTATGTTACTAGTTTTACTTTGCCAGAAGGCTGGAAGGCAACACTCAGCTAAGTGTGAACCCTATCTCTTACATGAAGTGTAAGTTATCAGTTGTGATTTAAATGTAAAAGGACCATTTTAGCAGCAGTGTTGGGACTGCCAGTGAAATTTGTCACTGGGATGATAGAGACTGAGAGCTTTTCCAGGTCCTTCCACAAGATTTTCCAATTAGAAGTGGAGCAGAGAGTGTCTTGTAGGCAGCTCTTTAATTACAATGCTGGCATTAATTGTAACATTACAATATTTGCTCCTCAGCAGAAAGAGAGGCTGTTTCCAATGAGGGAAAAAGTAAAGGTGAGGCAATTTTAGGCCATCAAATTCCTTTACTTAAAAGCTGGTTCTGCTTTGGAGAGAGGAACCACTCTGGAGGGCATTGGGGCTCTAGACCTGCCTGCACAGGGACACAGAGGGAAATTGATTTAACTTAGGGGTGTGGATTTAAAGTGAATGGGTTGATATGCATTAAGTTGCTTTGATTCTGAGTTAGTGGTCCTTACTCTACTTTCAGATATAATTAAACTGAAGTACCTGATAGTAAAGCAACACTATTTGAAGTCCAAGTCCACAGGAGGGTTTAACCAATTTAAATGATATCCATCACGGAGCCCTGCTCCTGCCAGCCTTTTCCCATGCTTCCCGTGAGGTGAAGACCACTGTAGTGATTTGGTTTAGTTACTCAGCAGAGGCAAGGCTGCACCAGCAAGGGTCTGGAAGCAGGATTGCTGTGAGCAGAGAGCTCCTTCCCACAGCTCTGCCCTGTGGGCACAGCACATCCCACCCCAACACCATCACAGGGTGGGAAGGAACCTCCTGCCACAGGGCTGGCCTGCCCCAGCCACTGGAGATACCCCAGCCCACAAGAGTTTTTATGAGGCACCACCACTCATTTGCTGATGGCCACAAGACAGCGTGATCCAGCTGCACACCTGCAGCTCTCTAAGCCACAGCTATAATCAAAGATGAAAACGAAGCCAAAGATTTTAACAAGCTCACAGAAGGCCTATTGCTACATCCCAATGACAGCACATTTGCCATGCCACATTTGGTGCTGCTAACAGACCACATTTCTCATTGCTTGCAGTCCCACAGCAGCCAGCCTCACACACAACAGACATGTTTTCATCAAATAAATCAGAGCCTGCTGCTCACACCTAATGAATCCTTGCAAAGTACCTCCTACAGGTGAGATTTAAAAGCCTGGAGTGCTTTTGAAGGTGAAGATGCTGAAAAAAGCTCCACTACGAGGGTTCATAAAAGTGTGACCCTTGTGATCTAAATGTAGTAAAAATGCACTAAGTGCCAGCCACAAATATTTCCAGCAGAAGTTGCTGTGATCCAAGAAGAAAAAGTCCTTTCAAAGGAGACATGGGAGGAATGAATAGAGAGGATCCTATTCCACTTGCTCTAAATTATCAACTGACACAGTTATACAGCCCAAACTGATGAACAATGGGGAAGGAATTTCAGCATCTATTTAAAGAAAGATGGAAAATAAAAGAAGATTATTAAAGTCAAAGTGCACACAACCACTGGAAACAGATTTATACAGACATTATATGACCAATTACCTGCCTTTGCTTTGCTGAACTGCCTGGGTTTAACAATTCATTCACATCAAATTGGAATTTGAGGAAACACAGGGAAAAGGTCCTATCTTGTCCATCTACATAACCCAAATACAGTCAAAAATTTGAGGTGTTGTTGCACAGTGCCTTCTATAACGACCTCAGAGAGGACTGTTTGTTTCTTTGTCTTTATGTCTGCCCATTGATGCTTAATCCTCATGACAGAGGGGTTTGCTTTCAGAAAGAAACCTCTGCATGTGCACTACCAAGCACAAGAGGGATTTAACTCTCCCCTTAAGCTCCAAAACAAGGAATCCAGTCTGGCTGCAAGTCTTCCAGCATAACAGAAACCAGGTTGGAAACTTCTGCATACTGAGTCAGTCAGGTGTGAAAACTGACTTCTCCAAAATAAGTTGTCCTTGGTGAGGATGTATGTGGTCTTCTAACTTTTTAGGAGCATGGCAGCTAGAGAAAATCTTCACTCAGCAGCCTAGTTTTCAAAAGGTACAGATTTTGGGGTATGGGAGTCTCTTTGACCCCAGTCCCACATGCATCCATACACATACAAGCCTTTATTTGAAGTCTTTTAAGCAGTTCCCTCAGCATCAATGTGGTCAGTCCAAGCTGAGAAGCTGCCTTAAGTCTGCAGGATTCACCCTCTTCAGTGAGCTGCACATTTGAGTATACTTAATGAAAGACTTGGGTCCCTGGCGAGCCTCCCTGAGTGAAGTTCTCAGGCTTGCTCTACAGAAAAAGTCCCTCTGGGCCTTTGAAGAGCCAACCAGTCTATAAACAGTCCATGAGAAACATCTTACAAGTTTAAAATTAGCATGAACAACACTGAGATCTCAAGTATCTCGGCAGAAATAAAAAAAGCTCCTTCTGTGGAAGCCCGACACTGACCTCTCTACGTGCACTCCATGGAGAGCCCTTCCTCAGCAGGGCTCTGCTCCCCCAGCAGACCCTGCCAGAGCACCAGAGACACCAGCACACAATGCCCAACTCAGCTGGGGACAGGACGTGCCAAGGACCAAGTGACCCCTCAGATCCAGGGAACAGTGGGCACTCTCCAGTCACATCAGGGTTTTCCATTGCTAAACCCCAACATCAGTTATGGCTTTCATCTTGAAGGGCCTATCTTACAACTGAGATACAAATGAGGGAGAGGAAAACAAAAGAAAAAACCAAGATAACTGACTTATAAATACGGTAAATAACAAAAATGTTCCCTCCAATACAAAATTATGATGAGAGAATAAAAATATGTTTATGGAATAAAGGAAGATTGATTAGCAACAGAAAGCTTAATTCAATCTTAATTCTACGTGTTGGGGTTTTTAATATAATTTGCCTAAAAAGCCCCAGCACTTTGCATTAAAAAACAGACAACGACATAGTGGTAAATCAATGAGAATAAGATTAATCAGACAGGCTTTCCAATGCTAAAACATCTTCAGCTGAGTCTGAAACTGTTAATGGAACCAGGAGCCCTGGCTCCTGATTTGGTGTCAGGAACCAGCTCAGTGACATCAACAATTCCCTGCTCCTGGAGAGGGGCACTTGCTGCACACAGCTTCCCCATGCAGGCAGCACTCTCAGGGCTGCTCACCACCGTGCACATTTCCAAGGCCCACCCAGCAGGAAGTGCCTCCACCTCCTGAATTTTCCATCTGACACCAAAGTAGAGGAGAGGTTTACCCCCACGCTGCATTAGAAAGTCACTCAATTAACCTGGGAGGTCATAGGCACGTCTAACTATCAGGGATCAGCATTTCCAAGAAATGAGAGGGCATGTTTATTTTAGTTGTACTTCTCTGAATTCACTTTCAGATAAGAACAAAATAATTAAGACAAGGGGGACAGAGGAAATCCATCTAGACCTGCTGGAACTGACCAGGCAAGTGAGGGGGTTACAGAAATGAATGTGCTTGGCCACGCTGTGCTGCTCTTGAGTGGGTGCAACCTGAGGCAGGAACCCCAAACCCCCAACTCGGAGTTCTGACCTGACCCATCTGTCAAGGCAGAGGTTTATTTACAGAATAACTGTCAGATCCAGGCAAGAGACACTGCAGCTCCCAACCAGCTGGCTTTTAATGAGCAGCTCCCCAGGTCAAGTGTCAGTTCTGCCTTTGGGTGATGTGCAGCCATGCAGTAGGAGCTCCCTCGATGCAGTTCAGGTGACCCCAAAGGGATTTTAGCTTATGCCTTTTCACTGATGACCCAAATGCGCAGCAGGTTCTCATGCGGATGCCCTCCAGATATTGACTTACTGATCATGGCAGTTCTGTGTCTTGGCAGACAAGCCCAAGGCAAATGCCATTTCCCACATTTCAGGCATATGATTTCCCTGCAGGCTTCCTCAGGACAACTGGCTCTGTTACTCTAACAGGGATTCTCACCAGTCAGTCCAAAGTTTGCTACAGACACTGCAGATTTCATTGTGGTGGAAACAGCTAAAAGCTTTTTAGTAATTTTTCCACCACCTGTATCTTTTAAGAGTACTTTTAACAGCTTTTTCTATTTTGAATAACAAATAGCCAAGTATCTGTATTTTTTCCAAAACCAGTGAAGAGTGATCTTAAGCTACCCAGTTAAACAAACACTTCTTTTGCAAGTTGCTGTTGGTCTGCAAATTGGAGCACTAAGATGCCTTCAGCAATCCACATTCTCTCCTGAACAGGGTAGCAGGGAGAAAGCCAAGGTTGATTTAAAAGCTGGTGCCCCAAGAGTCAGGGAGGGAAGGTGAGGGGGAGAAGCCCCGGGGAGCTCTCCTGCACTGGGGGTTTGTCCCACTTGCACACTGTAAAACTCCTTGGAGTAAATCAGTCATCACACTTCCCCTATTGCCTTCCCAAACATTCAGCCTGTTTCAACACACCTCTCATGAAGCTGAGCCCCAGAGATACACCACAGACATGTTACTTCTTCCCTTCGGCAAATTTCAGTCTGAGACTGGTGCATTGCTCATTGCTGCTCATTGCAGCAAAGAGCAATACTGGATAAATTAATTTGTAATTGGAAGAGTGATTCAGAGCTGAGCAGAGGCATTCAGTCCTGGAAAGATAAATGTTAATAACTTTGGCTTCCAGGAAGTATGTCAGAAAATTATAATTAGAAAAAAACATGCAAGAGGGGAAAAGCCACACACATACATAAATGGTTGAAATAGAAGGGTATAAATTTGTTCCCAATTTATTGAAAATAGACAGGGACATGAGTCTCCTGACCCTGTACAACAGAGTATCCCCCATGGAAGAGGGAACTCTCCTGCCCTGGGAACCTCCTGGCAGCTGGAACCACTGCCTCTGCTACCCCAGCAGCTGCCCTGGCCCCTGCCCAGAGGCAGCAGAGAAGGGGCTGGGGGGCCAGGAGGCAGCACATTCCCAGCTGCACTCCCTTCTCCTGTGCAAGTCCCCAGGAGAACATGGAAGAATCCATCATGTGTTATCTTTCCCCACCATCCGTGGTCCAGCTCACCCACCAGTGCAATCCCACCCCTTAGCTGACTCCACATCTTTCAAGGTGACAGAAACACTTCAGAATTTGAACAGAAATTAATGAACTGGGGATAGGAAACTCCCCAAACAAGGACAAATGCTTTTCTGAGGTGATGATAAATTGCTTCACGTGAGAAAACTATCAGGCTCCAGGTATTTTTCCTCAAACAATTCAAGTTTAAATACTCACTTTAAATATTCAATTCCTTAGCTTTGTAATGAGACAGTTGCAATTGTGCAAGTTTTTATAACACGTACCAAAAATTGCTTTAAGTGCTTCACTGTGGAAAGTATCTACTGCAGTTGGAGGGAGGAGGCTGTGATTTTATCCCATTTGATATATTCAGGCTGGGTTTTTTTCTGAGTTCTTTTCTTGCAGCCAGATACCTAAAAGAATCATATTATGAATCTTGAGAGAGAAACTGAGGAATTGCTGTGGCAGCAGACATGAGAAAGCTGATTTTAGACTACACTAGTGGCTTTAATTACCTCAAATACTGCAAAACCAAACAGCCAAAGGGTGGCAGCCTGAATGGACTGGAAGCACTGACCTTGGGAACTCAATTAAGGCGGGCAAAATTCATTAAACAGCAGTTGCATGAAAGAAATTCATTTTCATTTACACGTGGCTTTTAGCTGAAGTGTGAAGATACCCACTGGTTAGACCTGCTCACATTTTGAAGCATGAGCACATGTTTCCACTACCCAAATTCCAACCTGTGCCCCATCCTCCCAATGGATATTGCTGTACTGTTAGGAATCCTGAATACTGGATTCAGTAGACAAGCCAGGAATGCCCCCCCCTGCCATTCTTGCTCAAAACACCATTGCTTCACTCTGCAGTTTCTTGCTTCTTCCCCTTATGCCTGTACACACACACATCTCATATGGCAATAAAAGCCAGCAGAGTCCCAAGTGTACGCAAACAACTTAAATCACATGGAATAGCACAACTCTGGCAAAGTGAGAAAGACCCCAGCACTCCAGCACAAAACCCCTCCCTGCAGTCTCCACACGGAGTACTGGCTCCTGGCATCAATCACCCAAGGGGAGATGCTCCGGTTTCTGCACCAGGCAAGGACTTGTTCACGTTTGCAAATGGAAAGTTGCTGTAGCACTACAGGACTTCTTACGGATGCCTGTGAATTTGCTTCAGTAAAGGAGCTTAAAACATTAATACTGCGGCAAAATCACATCGACTCAGGACACTCCTGAGTGCCAAGTGTGAAGGTGCATGTCAAATACTTTGCCCATTAGATATGCTGCTGATAAGATCGGTTTGGGGCTTTTGTTTTGTTTGTTATAAAGAATTTCCTGAAACTGATTGCACAAGCTCTTCCCATTCTCACCCAACATGCCATTTCCTGGTTACTTTCCCTGATGATGACTAAGTTTTTGTTATTGATTGACCATGAAGAAGTGCCAAGTGCTGCTCTTGGTAGAATAATCGCCTTCTGATTTCAAAGAAGAGCTGTTTTTAAGAGCTGTGTTCTTGGAAACACTGTACTTGGTTCTGCCAGGTCACTATCTCTATGAATCAGAGCAAAAGGTACATCAGCAAATAAACAGAGTGCAAATTTTTAACTTGACCAGGTCAGACAGACGTCACTGACTCTACCTGTTTTCATAAGCACTGCAATTCTCAGACCTGTACTGAGCAGTCACTGGAGGCTCAGCCCTGCTTGAAAGGAAAATGTAAAGTGTTTCTGGCATTTGCCGATCCATAAAAGAGCTTTGAAGTGCAACTTCATCACAAATGAAAACCTCAAGCAAGATACTCAGGTGTTCCTAAGGGCTTTGGGGAGTTTGGAGGGATTAAGCTAAGCTTTGCAGTGCAGGGATTTTGTAACAATATGCTTGGCACAAACAGCTGTATCCACCTCCATATGGTTTGTATCAGAGATGCAAAAAATCTGCCCTTCTAGTGTCCTTATGCTGAAAGCAACGTGGGGCACAGCTCCCACATACACTTGCTGTACAATCCTGGTATCTCCTCCTTAGTACCATAAAATTCCTTTAGAGTTGCATCCCTCACCTTTAATGAGCTTCTTGCTGCATTACAACCTCAGCTTCATCTGCTTCAGCAAACTACAAGGCTGAACTTTTCTGTATTTATTGTTTTTTCTCTAAGCAACTTCCCTGTGACACCCCCCAGCCACAGTTACAGCTGGGCACAGTGGGGAATTTAAGAGGTGTGTGCTGACAAATTACACTTTGCAAAAAACAAAGCATGACTTCAGGTGATGGGATGGCTCAGCTGCTTTTAATCTGTGTATCAGCTTTTCCAAAGATGCTTTATTGCTCACACTGGAAGATTAGTGAATAAAAGCATCCATGTAATGCTGAGGCTATGGAAATACCAAACACAGCTCTACAGAAACCATCTGCTCCCAAGAATGGATGGATAGAGAACAGTGAGGGGATTAGACCACAGGCACACACACAGCTTTCATAAAGGAGAAGCCCACAGGTTTCATGAAGGAGAAATCCACAACCATCACTATCCCTTTCCAGCCCCTTGGAGACTTTCTGGGACAGGGGAAGGTGCAGTGGGGAGACACAGCTCCTCCATGGAGCGGGAATCCCCGGGTGCCAGCGTGGCCATTGATGCGCTTGGGGTGACAGGGTTGGACAGAAGGGGGGGAAGCAGGGGGCACAGGGGGCAGCACAAGCTTTGTTTTAATATGAATAGTTATTCAAGAGAACTGAAAATTAATTGAGCCTAAAACTATTTCCTGTACTGTTAATTTTATGGCAAACAGTGATAAAAATAGCAGATTTCTTGACATACCATTTCCTTGTTCATACATACCACCAGGGCTACTCATTAGCTATTTTTTCCATTCTCTGCCACATATGATAATGCTGCATTATAGCACCATCACTATATTTCTTTATTAACTAAATGTGTAAAGTGTAAATGTATAAACCAGAGTAAATCAGAATTCCTTCAGGGCACAGGTTTGGGTGTCTACAGGCAGGAAGGCATAAGAAAGCCAGGGACAGGCATTGCAGAGCTGGATGAAACTTTCACCATGAAACCTGGAGCAGCACAGCCTCACCAAAGCCCAGCTTCCAGCCCCAGGTGTCCCTACATACCCCAGACCCACTCACACTCACTTATTCTGCCCTCGTTTGCTGTACACATATCAAGAACTGAGATCTGGAGAGACCTCCTTCCTTCCTTGTAGGACACAGCCAGGGAGGAGATGGTTTTATTGCTGTGTCACCCAGGGAAAGTTTTTGAGTTCCATACTAGTGAGAAACACCAAGGTTGGCATCGCTGCAATACAGGTTTGCCCAGAGCACCCCCCAGCCCCCCCCTCGCCCCAGTGTCCCAGCAGGGCCTGGGTAATGCCAGTGAAAAGTCAATCCAACAGTGACTGCGTGGGCTCAGTTTATGAAAACATACCCATTTTATGGCTCTTTTTTTGCATCCCAGTATGGGCAGTCAGATGGTGGAATGCAAAACAGCCAGTTCCAGCTACAGCTGTGTCACCTCCAGCTGGTGGAAGAATGACCCAGAGCAGGAGGCAGTGTCTACCCTGGGGCGCAGGAACATCTCAGACCTCCACAGGAGCTCAACAGAGAAGCTCAGAGGCAACAGCTCAGCTGTGAGGTGAGCTCAAAGACAGCTCAAGCTCTCTCAGAGAGCTCAACCTTCAAAGCCAATTGAGCAAGACTACAATGGTTTTGAAATGATGGGGCAGGAACAGCACTCCACACACCTGGCACCTCTGGAGACCAGCTGGACACAAGGAGCTCAGACTGCTGCCAGGATACACAGCTTACCCACGCAATTACCTCACGCCATTCAAAGCCAAATCTCCATCTCATTGTCCCAGTCACTCACCGATCTCCCTACACAAACAAGCTCTAGAATTGGAAGCAGGAAAGAAAAACAAGTAAGAGACTGCATATCTTATTTATGTAAATTAGAACTCTTACTTATTAAAAATAAGAAAAGAGTTTATCTAACCTATGGGTCACAATTAGCCTGGTCAGACTCAAATAATCTGCCATGACAGCCCTACTTCAACAAGATTAAGTTGCTTCTCGTCAAAACTGCTTTGAGCATCTCAGTTCTAACAAAACAATTTTTCACTGTTGTTTCCCTTAAACTCTTCGGCTTCAGTCCCTGTTCACACATCCTGTACAAACTGCCTTAAACTAGCACCTGGGACAGGACAGCACCTTCCAAATTCCCTATAAAACTCTGTTCCCCAGCAAGAAACTGTTCTGCATTTTGTCCCAAGCACTGGAGGTTCAGCCTTAACTGTTTGCTCAGCCTTCTTCCTAAATTCCAATGCAAATGCCCCCTCACACATATTTACTTAAGAAATTTGTGCCTTTGAGTTATCTTTGGTAAACCAAGAAAGAATCAAGTAGGATAATGTCTGTGAAGATACACAAGGAAAAAACAGGCAACTAAGAGGGGAAACAGATTCTTGGTTCATGAAAATGATTTATAGCTTCCTTGAAGGTAGGATACTTCAGTGGCTTATCCCAGTTAAAGTCCAGCTTCTGTTTTCTGGAATTGTTTTAAGTGGCAATGCAACTGTTCAGCATTTCTGAATGGGTGTGGAACACTCAGCTGAGCAGGACAAAATGAAGAAAGTTCCCCCTCCATACACTGGTTAAAATTAGTGTTTATGTAATACTTCAGGCACCATAAATAACAGTAATTTTGTAATATATAAACTACACACCGAGCATGCAAGTCAGTTTTCCTATTTTTATGCTGCTGGCTATACCTGAAACTGGCTTTTAACGAAATACAGCCTACTTTCACACATTAGTGATTTTTATTTTCTTTTGGTAAATGAAATGAGTGCTACAAATGCTGGTACCACTTCCACCATCCAGGGCCCTGCATTTCATTTGCCTTTAACTATCAGAGAAAGACTCTTATTCCCCATTTCGAGAAGTTATGTTTATAGACCTGAAATGGCCCAGGGCATTTCAGCATCACCAGAGTGGTACGAGGTAAGCACCCAGAGAGGGCTCTGTGTGAATTACTAGGGGTTGGAACAGGTGATAACCCACACCAGAGCTGTCCTGGAGCAGGATTAGCAAATGTTTGGCTGATTTAATCCCCTTGTTAGAAGGATCCTTTTGTTTGTCACAGGTTAGAACCAGTGTTGGCCCATGGAAGCACCTCACTGTTGTTTTTGTAAAGGATGCCAGGGCCAGGCAGGAAAAACATTGCAAGGTATTTGCAGAAATGGAAATAAAGACATTCCAAGTGGTTTTGTTCCCATAAGCACAGCTTTCCATGCACACTGATATCCAAAACCAGCAGCACACTCAGACCTGGATGGAAACAGCAAGCCAAGATGACTGGGTTTGGGAAGTATCTGTTTCTACTCCAAACCACTTTCTGTCCACTCCCTCTGCTCCTGCCCTTCTCTGGCTTTCAGAGAATTGTTTGGAACAAACTGCACTAAACAAACGCTTTTTCAAACCGTCTCTCATGCCTGATTTTCCCTGCTCACCTTCCATTCTGCTTTTGCAAACATCCATTTATCTTCCTAAAACATATCTTGAACTGAAGAAATTTTTATTTTTTTCAAATACTCATTGCTTAAATTTTCTCCCCAAATTAGTCTTCTTCATTGTACACTGAACACAAGTTAGTGGCAGAGCACTCAGCTTCAAGTCCACCTGGCTGTCAAAAGGTGCAATTAAAGTTAACTTCTCCCTTTACCACACATGAAGTTGCAAGCTAAGTGTAAGCAATGAACACACAAACTCTTGCAAAACTTGGAGACACAAACATCCTCATGCATCCCTTCTGCAGAGGTGACATCCTGGAGGATAAGGAGCAGCAGGAGCCACCTACAGAGGGAAGTATTTCATAGGACTTGGGTGAAAGATGAGACGTGCCAAGGCTGGCCCCTACAAGGGCTCCTTCCTCTCTCAGTGGGGATGGTGTGAGGGTGCTGTGTTTGCAACCCTCTGGAACAATCCCCTGGAAGATGCCTTGCACATGCACCGCCAAACAGCAGGTAAGTTGTGCATGACATGATCTGAGCAGTATCAATCCCAAGAGACACCAGATCCCCCTCCAGTGTGTTACCTGGATGACCAGTCACAGTCCTGTGTATTGAAGCCATTTTCCATACCTTTCACAAGACAAGGCTGTTAAGCAGCTCACTGAGTTTCAGTCAAAAAGAGAAACAACTGTTTGCTTAGAGCTGCGAGACACAATTTTACTTTCATCTGCACTTCCAAAACTAAGCCAGAAATAAGCACATCCTCTTCCTTGCAAGTTCTGTCTCCAAAAAGGAGTCCTGATCTGTAGCTCCTTCTGGAGTGAGGCACAAAGCCAGCTGGGTCCCAGCTTGCTCCCAGCACTTCCAAGGGAACTCATGAGCCACAGGTGATGCCTTGCTGAACACAGTGACACCAGGTAACCCCACAAACTCCAACTTTCACCTCTCTTATCAATGGACAAGGACAGGAACTGAGGCATGTATAGCCATGCACACCAATTATCTGCTCCAAAATGAAGCCTGATGCTCCCATACTGTGCCTTGTATCATCACCTGATGAAAGTGCTGGAGTTTCCCTGCCAGGCTGATACAATTCACAAGTGAAATCAAACACCCACAGCTCTGGGCAAGAGCATCAGACCTCACAGAGCAGAGGAGGATGAGCCATCCTGCCTGTACCCTCACCTTCAGCTGCACGCATTGTGTTTCTCTTCAGGGAGTGCCAGCATGTGTTTACATACTGGTGTGTTGTCAGATCTAGTTCCCACTCACCCACTCCATTCTTCTTAGGGCAGCTAGGATGGGCATGTTGACTCAGGTGCATACAGTTTGAATTTCTGTGACTTTTTTCACCATTTTCTTTAGTGAAAGCAAACCATAAAACCCACAAGCAGCTTTGGTAGCCCAGACAATGAAAAATCTTTAAAGACAACAAAGTCCAGTGTTCCCCAGCCAGCAGCATATTGTCATTCCTGTTACATCACCCAAATACTTCCTTGTCCAACCATGAACTCCTGACAGTGGCATTTACCTCCTCTGGCTTCTGGTCCAACCATATAACCTTTTCCCACCCATGTCCCTGGCTCTCTAAAGCTGCAAAGCCAAAGAGGGGTAGAAACTGCTTCCAGCTGGAAATATTTTCCAGCTTTCCCATATAATTACAGAGCATCCTTCCCAGCACTTAGTCCTTCAGTGGCTAACTGGAAAGGGCAGTGTTGTCCCTTTTTCCCTTCCTACAGGGGCAGAAAGCTGTTCACTCTGGAAATGGCAGAGACTGCAGGAGGGATGAGGCTTTGTTACAATCTAGCTATTACTGCCCACTAACTTACACCTGGCTCTTCTAAATACCCCATTTGTCATCACTTGCAATGTATATTAGATTTGGATCTAGACAGAGAAAAAATGAAAAAAAAAGAGGGTTACCACTGACCTATTTTAAGCTCTGTCATAATTCCTGTAAAACTCTGTTTAGACTGTAAGTGAATCACATGCTGCATGTAGCTACAGCTGTTAGCATAACATTTGTAATTCCATGCCCAGTGCAAGACTATCGCCCCTAAGTAACTGAGGGTTCTGAGAGATCTGGGGAATCTGACATTTTGTCTTCTTGCAGGAGCCCTGCAGGGGGGCAGGTGGGTTTGGAACCCCAGGTGAGCATCAGGCAGACTGTGCTGGCTTCCCAGAAGCCACATACCATCCATCCATTACACAGCCTGAGCCAAGGAGGGTGGCCACTCTCCACAGAGGGGGCGTTGATGGAAAATAATGCTGTGAGAAGTTAACAGATGAAACAGCCTAGGAAAAAAGTCAGAAGCTATTTGAATCTCAACTAAACACATAGTAAGAAGGCAAATTACTGTGGCAGATACCTCCTGGATCCAAGAAACAAGGGTAGGACTGTCAAAACCCAAGACTGCAGATGGGGAGAGGATTACTGTGGCCCTCCCAAGCAACCCCTGATGGCTTTTCCTCTGTAAGGTCTCTCCGCCCCGGCAGTGAAAAGGAATGCTTTCCAAGACACAGCTGCCTTCATTGCATTCCTGTCCTCATGGAAGGTGGTGCTCCTGAGCAGTAGTGCAAGGACCTGGATCTTTTTACCTGTATGATATTTGTAAACACTGACAGATCCAGTCCATCCCAAGAAATGGGCATGCAGAAAGGCACGCTCTGAGCTGGAGGAGCAGCAGGGCAAGCACTGAGGGCTCCCTGCAACAAGCAGGGAGCAGCTGCGCCTGCAGTGGTGCAAGGCTGGTACAAATCCCCCGAGCCATGGAGACAAGACATTTATGGTTCACCAAGGCAAAAACAGGCCAATGACTTCATAGGATTTATTCAAAACAGGAGAAGAAAAAGCTTTCTTTACAGCCCTGATGAAACACACCAGTACGGAAGACAGGGAAGGTGTTCTCACCAACACACAGAGTTTACAGAGCTACCACTTCCACCATGCCGCCACAGGAGTCCCTGGAGCAGGAAGAAGCTGCCCTTCTCAGTTCTGCCTGTGTTTTAGCATGAGAAGCAGAGCACACTCTCCCTCCCCACAACTCAAGAAGCATGGAAGTGGCAAACCTGCTCCCCACCTCTGCAGAAAAGCACACAGCAGTCAAGAGATCCCCTCTGTCGGCTTGCAGAGGGCTGGAACTCATCTAGCAGCAGCTCTGTGGCGTTTGTGTTACTGGATACAGCAAGTAGTTCACTGACAATTGCAAAGGTAGAGCAGCAGAGAGCTGGAAAAAGGCACCAACTTCCAGTGAGTTCTCCCATCTGTGCCTTGGAACATATTCCCAAAACCTTTCTGATGTAAGGGTTCTTCTGTACCAAGCCCAGCACTGTACTGGAAATGATCACTAAAATTTATTTTAAATTATTAAAAAGAAAGTAAAAAGATTAAAAAGTCTTGCAAGATTCACTGAATTATGAATTGTTTCCCTCTTCCTTTGCCAAAAATGTCACCTGAGCAGTTTCAGAAGTCTTACAATTTGGAAGGAAGTTCACAGACTGTTTATAAAATCAAATATTTTGGACTAGAAGTTTAGCTTATCATTACACAGCTTGACAGCATTTCCTTAAATCAGGCCTACTTTGAAGAGCTTCTGACTATGGGAACAAATTTTAAATGATTTTTCATGTTTCCCAATGGACCAGGGTTTTGGCTCTCACAACCCCTTTGAAGTAAACCAAATTATGTTTATCATATGATCCTGACTTGTGCAATCTCTGCTTAGAAAGCCTCTCCTGTGCCTCCCCTACACCGTCATCAGCTGAGATGAAGCCAGAGGTATCCACATGCTGCATGAGCCTGGCTCCACTGGGAGTCCATTTACTGCAGTGACTCATGCAAGTATGGCCTGGCTGTACCACAGTGAGCCTTACAGCTCAGAGAGTTGGTCAACAAAGTCCTAAGAGCAAGCCTTGCTACATGGAAGAGCTGTCAAAACACACCAGTGCTTAGACCTAACAAATCTGACAACCCTGATTTAAAAAGTGCTTTGAAAGTCAAGGAAAACTAAACACAGTAAAACCAATCCGTTAGCAATGCACTTTTCGGAAGCCAGGCAGGGTAACTTTCCCGTGAGTGTAGATGTCCTCATCTGTGCCCTGGTTCATGTGCTTCACCAAGTTCTTCTCAAACAGGAGTGGGTGGTAAGCTCCCATGGTGCAGGCATGGTCGTGAAACTTCTGGTAGTAGTGGCAAATGTCCGTCTGCCGCTTGGAAGGGAGAAACTCGTACACATCCACTTCGTCACAGAGCGTCATCATGATCACTATGCCTGGGGAGGGACAGAGAGCAGACACCCCCATGTCACACCAGAGACAGGATTAAACATTCCAGAGGGTCAGGCAGCCAGCAAGGAGCAGGCAGCTCCAAGGGGAAGGGTTTCCTTTATTAACATTCAGAGCAGAGGGGGAGAAAAGTCTGGCCAGACGGGGCTCTTTTCTGAAGCCCTCCCTTGCAAACTGTATGATCAACGTGATTTCAGCAGATTGTTTACAGAGACAGCCATGCCAAAAGGACAATTTTTAAGAGTGCTACCATTATCTGTGACCTTCATGGAAACTTGGGTGTCTGCCAAGCGTGCACTGCATTAGCTGATTGAGCAGCCCATTTCAAACCTGCTTGGATAAGCAGAGATGAGACCTTTGCATTTGTCCCACCTGCCTCTTGTGAGTGCAGGGAATATGAAAGGGACTGTGCTGGGAGATGCTTAGGGAGACAGAGCAGCCTTTGCTCTTCAGGGTCCCCGGAGCAGAGCAGTGCTGCCCTCCTGTGTCTCCTGACAGGTACAGGAAGCACCCGAGGACATCACACCAGTCAGTAAGGGCACAGCCTGCCAGCATTCTGGCCAGATCAGATGGAAGCCATAGTTACTGGCTGCTTTTCTTCTAAGTGCAAGAAATAGCAAAAATATACCAGAGAAACAGAATCAATGTGTAACATTCCAGAAAATTCATGCAGTATCTGAGACATCAGGGACCATGCACAATCTGAGGAACTGCAAGACATTAGAAGAACCTAAAGTATATTTTAAACATGTTTTCATCCACCTTTTCAAATGAAAATTTTCAATCCCAGTCAGGCCTTCCAGGGAACACGGAGCTGGAAACTGGAACTCATCTATGCCCTTGAATTTGGCAAGGTGACTTGTTTTACAAAGCAAAAAGTGAGGTAACTAGGCCCAAAGTTAAGCCCTGGAGGAACTGCTGTCTGAGTGTGTCTTTGAGTCTGTAACTCCAGTTAACAATTCTGCTGCTGAAGTCATTGATTATGCTGTTACACAGCTGCTCTACACATATCCAAGCAATGATTTAATGGGTGCTGGGCCTGGCAAAAACATGAAGCAACTCTGTTTACACAGAGACAGAAAGTGCCTCTGCCCCAGCAGTGATGGAACAGAGGTGGGAGCAGACAAAGGGCGGAAGCACAGCAAACAAGACTGTACATCTATGGCAAACAAGACTGTACAACTATGCCGTGATTTCAGATACATGGCAGCTTCCCCACAGGTTCACTCCTTTTTATTCAGCTGGTCATGAGATCTGCTCTCCACTAAGTAGGAAAACCTTTGCAACGGCAGAATGCAAAAATGAGTTTCTTTGCTGAGAGGCTGAATTTAGCCTGCTGACAAGCAAGATGTTGGCATGCTTAGTAAGGGGGCATATCACTGACCTTTTCAGAGCAACTATTCAGTCTGACCCTCCACAGACCCCCAGTAAGTCTACACACACACATATTTATATATAAATAATATATGGAAAAGAAACAGGCACGCCCTTAGAATTCATTTACAGTAATCAGATTTATTCGCCTGACCAGATCTGAGCCTGCAGGAGACACATCCTTCCTCTCGCACCCTGTGGGAACTGCTCTGGCACTAGAAGCTACAAATCCTAGAGACCGTCCCAGTGTTGCAGTCTGCTCTCCTGTTTCCACCTGGAACTGGGCCATGTTTCTAACTGCTGTTTCACAGACATGCTGCAAACCACTTACTTTAATACAACTGAGCTGCTACTCTGAAGACAGGAAGCTTAAATTTTGGCACAAGACAAACACTGTAAAAACAACTCTGATAAGCACCATAAATTTGTAGCTGTCTTTGAAAAAAGGCATCTTGGAGAGTTCCTGCCTGCAAACTGAACCCGAAGTTTAGAGGGCAATTATCTTACCAAGCATTCCTGATGATGGTGGATTAGGCTGAATATGCTCCAGGGAATTCTCCTGCAGAATATCCCAGAGTTGCCACTGCATTTTGGGATTCAGGATATAGAAGGGCTGCTCTGGATGTGTACTACGATATGCCTTATAGCTTTCAAAAAAGTTGTAATCTGGTTTTCTGTACCACTGCAAAACAGAAACAAGAGGTGAGATCCTTTATTTCTAACCCACTTTACTGTAACCACCAAGAAAAGAGGATGAGTGAACCTGCTGCTCCTGGGGAAAAAGATCCTGCTACACACTCTCACTCACTGTCACACTCACCTAAACATCCTCACTCACTGTCCCCTTGGGTCACTGTGGTGAGCTGACTCAGAACACAGAGCAGGGAAACCCCAAATCTCAGTTAAGGGCCATTAAATCAGATCAGCATATTTTGTAATTTCATTCTGCACTCTCCAACAGCAGACAACGTTGAGAACTCTGCCTTAAATGTTACAGACCCAGATCCTTCTCCACATTGCAATACAAAGCATCCTATTCTGCAGGCAAGTGTTCTCAGCTTAGGCTCCTGAACCAGGCTGAGCTGATTTTCATCCTTAAATTTCCTCTTTCAGTAAAAACTTGGGAATGGTTTATGTTTTCTTAAAGTCATTTTGAGATTTTTTTCCCCCCTATGCTATAAATATCCCATCCTGGTTTTACTGACTCTTAAACATAGCCCCTTGTGCCTCCTGGAGCCATGGGACCAGGCACAGATATAAACATCAGTGAGAAAATAGGAAATGGAGGCCAAAGAAAGGAATGCAAAGACCTCTCAGTTACAACCAGAGCTTAAAATAAAAGTCAAGAATGGACTACTCACTCCTACCTGCTTCCACCATGAACCTCCAAAGCTCATCACATATCAAACAACACTCTTTTGTACTCAAAATCAAAGCAAATGCTAGAAGGATTGCACACCCACACGTGAAAGCTGACAGAAATCTTCAGAGGGTTTCCCAACCCGCTCATAATGCATCAAGTATATCCCATGGCTGACTGGTGCTTGAAACATTCAAGCATCAACCATCAGCAAATCTTAGATTAACTGTCAGAGAGAGGAAATCATCCTCTAATGAGACAACTGCTGCGGCCAGCAGTGACCTCCTCCCTGTGCCATCAGCCCACGGGAAAGTAAAGGTGGTGACCCATTATACTTGGCCTGAGGCCCTTCACAGGGATCAGGAATAGGCAAGTGTTTTCTTAGGAGCACTCATGCATGGGATACTCCTAGAAGTACACATGGATATATCCATAATAACAAAAAAGTAAACAAGAATGGCCTTAGAATGAGTGATTGCCCACATTAGGAGGAAGTGGTTTAACAGAAGCACTTCAAAGCATGTGAATCTGAATTTATTTACAAAAACCTCAGCCTTACCTCATGAATTTCTGCATGATATGGTGCTGGATCCCAGACAATTAAGATTCCAGTGTTATATAGTGGTTCCCTCAGGAACTGCTGCTCTTCAACAGTCACAAGCTTGAATAGCAACAACAAATACAATGTTATGCAGTATGCTGTCAGAATTAGCAGGCAGCCAAACAACAAAACACACCTGAAAACAGCCAGAGCCACCCCACTGCTGGTTACTGAGCACGGCCCACTGTGTGTGGCAAGGACACAGCCCCAGCAATGCCCTTCCAATGCCCAAGCCAGTCCTATCTAGCAGCAAAGGACTTTGTGGAGAGTCACAATAAAAACTGCCTTTATGCTTTACAGGGCTTTCTATCCATCTCCAGTAACACACCAAGGACAGGACCCACAGAGTGACCCAGCCTGGCTGGGGGATCCCATCACTACAACTACCAGAAGCAGGAGGGAACACCAGTTGCTGCCAGCAGTCACCAGGACAGTCCAGGCAGAGCCTAATGAAAACACACTGTTGGCTTTATCAAGAACCTTCATTTAACCCAAAATAAAAAGGCCTGCATGTGGGTGGCTTCTCCTCAGCAACAGGAGCCCTGGCAGCCAGTGCTCAGCCTCCTGTGAGACCATCACTGCAAGAGATGAGAGACTACAGCACCCCCAGCCAATCCTGCCTCATGCCAAGCCCCCCATTGCCTCTATTGAGTGGGGAGGAAGCAGCTCAGGCAGGTTCAGGGTTGAGTCTCCTGAGAGCAGCAGTGAGAAGGAAAGCTTCAAGCAGAGTTGTTCTCTCTATACTCTGGACACAACCACCACTGCTTGGGACACCCAAGGGTAACTCAGGTCTGCAGCAGAAAGAAAACAATCAGAATCAATTAATCTCCTGTCCTCCCCACCCAAAGCCACAACCTGTACAGGCACAGCTTGTAAACACTAATCATAAATCATAATCATAAAAATCAGCTTCCATTTGTCCTGATTTTCCCCCCAGATCTAATTATGAGCTAGCCAATTAGTCCTTGAGCATCCTGGCTGCCTCAGAAGCCGGCTGCCTGCATGGCTGTCCCCATAACCAGAGCACAAGGATGCTGCAGCCAGCCCAGATGGGAATTATTCCAAAGGCAAAAAGAGTTTCCTCACATCTGTTCTTAACTCTATGGGATTAGCCTTGGCCTTGACCACGGGTACTGCCTGGTTTCATTTCCTTACAGCAGCTAAAATATCTAGGCCACTGTTAGCTGGAGTGTGCAATGCTGCAGGTGTGAATATCTGCCTGCAGCCTGTGGACACCAGAGGCAAAGAGGGGCACAGCAGCTGGCACCAACCATCCCTTCAGCTGGGTACGAGTGGGATGGAGCACTGCAAAGGGACAGGGATATGGCAAGGAACACGCACACTTTATTTTCATTTCATTGTTTCTAAAGCCATGTGAGTTGGCAGAATCACACAAACCCCGAGAGAGCTGTGACAGGCACAAAAGCAAAGGGATAAGAAACCAGGAGAGGAGCACCTCCACAGCCACAAGCTGTTTGCTGTGTCCTCCCACACACTGGGGCTGGCTCTTGGTACTACCTGCTAGCTACTAGTCAACCTGTTTGCTGAAGGAATCTGGCCCCCCATTTACCTTTAGTGTCCATTTGTTGTTTAATAGTGACCGATTCTTTCTAAGTAATAAAATTCATTCAAATTGCTACATGACTTACTTGTCTTGCCCAGATTTTTGATCCTAATTAGTTAACTGATCTATTGGTTTCCTGATTTCTTCTTTAGCCAGTTCACTAGGTAGCAAGTATCTTTTTAATACAGCCCCTACCCTGGTAGTATATTTATTGCCCATATCACAATGATTTCCTCCTTTCTGGCTACCAGCAGTCAATGTCCTGTAATCTAAACATGCTCTCCTTTCCCACCACAGCCTTCCTCCATTCCATTGATGTGCTATCTCCTTTCTCTTCCTCCCTGCAGACTGTTAGTGCCAATAACAGCAAAGGCAGCCAAAGCAGAGTGCTCTCTGTGACAGCAAGAAGCCAGCCCAGGAGAACAGGAAACAAGGGCTGGGAGGAACAAGGTACTCTAGTCCTTGGTCAGCTCTGCAGAAAGGAGCTGTGTCCTCCAGAATGTCATTGGCACTCCCCTCACATGTACTTCAGCCCTTATTTTTGCAAGACGTAACTGCCTTCCCAGGGCCAATCAATGCCTTGTGTCAGACTGCAGGAAAACATGCCATTAAAGGCAGCAATACTGATGAACCAGTCAAGGCCTGAGAAAATAAATGAGGCAACATTAAATAAATTCTTTATTTAGAACAACTACCAAGTTTGTGGACCTTCAAGCATAGCCTCAGATCTGGAGATCCCAAATTTCTTGCCTTCCTGTCAGTACCAATCCATTAATCTTTCTCTATGCACAAAGATGTGCAAGATACTCCACTCTACCGTTAAAACCATCCACCCCCACGTATGTCCTAGAGACTGGCCAGCAAATTACAGAAAAATATCTTAAAATAATTATTAAGAAACTTAGGGCCACTGGCCATGCGTGCCAAAGGAATATTACTCAATACAGACTAGCTTTGACAGATCAGATTCAGGAGATCCCAGTCCCTTCACTTTGGCAATAGACTGACAATTGATCAGCAGTAAGAGCCAGAATAAAAGCAGCCAAGCCCCAAACCCATTCGTTTTCCCAGTTAAAACATAAGAAAAGCCAGCCCAGAACAAGAAAAAATTACAGCTTGTCCAGCCAGTACCTGATGCCTGTAAGAGCTCTGGGAAAGGCAAGATAAAGCACATCTCCTGCAGCGCGCTAAAACCAGAATGTGATCAGGCCACACGACTAACAAGAAGGTTTAAATGATATCACCAAGACTAGAACAGCACTGAACCATTCAAAGTGCAAACAAAAACATGTAAGAAAACCAGGCTTCCAATCCAGTGGTCACTGAAGTTAACAGGGACTGCAGCCAGAGCTGTTCAGTTTAGAAACCTCAGATGAGAGACTCCTGCACTACTCACATGGAAAGCATCATTTTCCCTGGTCAGCAGCCAGATCAACGCTGCCTTTTGAGTTAACTTTAGCCTCTAAAAACTGCAACAATATTGTTCTCCCTGTAACTGAAGTTTTCTAAGCTGGTGTCTCCATTCAGAGGGAACATCGCCCATGACTGCAGGCTGATCTGCATGGAGAACAGAAGCACTGTAATGATGTGGCTGTAACTACACTTGGTCCAAAGTATGAGAATCCACATGGAGAGTTACATTACAGCTGTACAACCACACACTTACCCTCCCTCCCTGTGCAGATAATACTGATAGCACATAGGTCATGGACATATTTTCTCTTCATATCACTGTAAGCTTGGCAATGAGCACATCCTCCAGAGAAAATTTGCTTAAGTGATAACACCTATCTGACATCACAAAAATACACAGAGACGGGAAAGATAAAAAAAAAACCCGCAAGATGTCAAACAGGGCACAGAAGTCAGCAGCCAAATCTGTCTGCTCAAACCAGACTGGTTCAGAAAGGACAAACTGTCCCCCTTCTGACTGGGGGTTTAATGCAGAGGAATCGAGATGCAGCAAGCAACAGTAAAGAGCATGGCAGCAAGTGAAGAGAGACCCAAGAGCAGAAAGAGGTAACAACAGCATTCACACAAGAAGCAAGAAAATCCTTTAAAAGACACACAAAATGAACTAAGGAAACTGGTTACATATTAGCCCATTGTCTCTTGCCTTTGAAGAGGATGGTCAAGCTCCTGTTGCTGTTTTGAGAAACTTCACACCTCGTTACACAGAAGCATCCATGCACTCCTCACACAAGGGCAGGTGAGAAAACTCCAGGCCTACAAATCTTAGTTTTGGGGTAAGGAAAAGAAACTGCCTTTTTGGCTGGGGATGACAAAAGATACACTTCAGCCACTCATCTCTCCCTCACTCAATTCCTCAGCCTTCATGCGCCTACAACCTCCTCCTCCTCTTGTGGGGTGAGGAGATGCTTGTACTCAGTACTGCAATGCTGCACCAGGTCTTTTAACCAAATGACTCCTGGCCTGTTTGATATTTTACTGTCCTCCTCCATTCCCTCACCAGCACATACTACTAGGATTTCTTCTTTTCTCTGCATGTCTATACTTGAAGATTTCTCTCCTCAAAATAGGCAAACATGAAGGGTAACAGCTCTAAGGAGGAAAGGTGCAAACACTCTGAGATGTACCTACAAGAGCAAGAGTCTCACTCTGCTGCTGGCCAAGTGGCAGACTAACTCTGCTAATGCACTGTTACACATAGCCCTAACTCTGGAGGGTCTGCTTCACAGCCTACTGATGGCCAAAGGGAATCAGCAAAGGGACACCTTGATACCTATGAAGAGCTCTCAGAGGCAGGGGAGATTTAACTCTGTAAGCAAGGCCTTGCATTAAAGGCACTTTTTGCCATGCTCTGCAATAAGGTCCTGGACCCACCAGAGCACATCCCTCTCCTGGCTGTGCACAGGCTACAGCTTTAAAGGTGGGTCTTTTGCGAGTGTCTTCAGCCATTTAGCAGCCCTGGTTCATGTGTTATCTAGAGTCTGTACCACTGCTGGGCAGTAAAGAAACATTGTTCTTTCTTAAAAGCCAAATAAACTTTTTTCATTCTTCACACCCATCTCTGGGGCAGGCACAGCTCATCTCTTGGTGCACTCCTCCTTGCTGACCTGCATTAGCTGACCTGTGGTGGTGTTCCTGCCTCTCACTCCAAAGGCACAGCAACAGCATAAAGCTGGCCTTCCTGTGCCTCCAAAGAGCCTTTGAGCAAAGACAAAACACAAATTACCCTGTGCCTGCTGTAAATCACAAGCAGGCTACTTCAAGTTTGCAAGCACATGCCAGTGTCACTCCAGTCACCTCAAATTTACCAACGGTTCCCCATTCCAAGGGGAGACATCCCCATCCTACAGCTATGTGGTAGGGACAGGAGAAATCAGATGGACAGCCCTGTTCTTCTCAGCTCCCAGACAGTGCAGCTACACAGCTCTGCCATGCTTGGCCTATTCAGCACAGGTTCCTCAGACTTACCTGGGAATTCACAAGACGAATTGTTGTCTTTTGCCCCACGTCATCTTGAAAGCCCCTGACAGGAGCCCCATTGAATCGCAAGACGGCATCGTGGCTGTCTGAAAGCCAAATAGAGGGAAAACCTGTGAGCCAGCACCTGGATTTGAGTGATACCAGAGACAAGTAACATTATTCACCTGCACTTCTAATGCAACCTGGCTAATGCCTGGGTTTCAACCTAACATCTAGAAGTAGCAAGTCAGACTCTTTGGAGGAAGTTGTGGCTCAAACTTCATGATCAATACAATTTTTAAAATCTACTCTTTAAAACTACAACCCACTGTCAGGTTGGAGAGCACAACCCTAGCATTTTCTCTCCTTCCTTTTTTCAAACACTTTACCAGGAGATAGATCAATACTCAAATAATTTACCACATGGCTGGCTGCAAACTAAAAAACTAGGAAGTAGTAGAAAGCCAGTGTCCTCTCTTCCAGCCTGGAGGTTGACCAGCCCCAGAAACGTACACCAACCACAGTGGAAAGCAAAGCTGACCTCAGCCTGCCAGCATGCCTCCCACAGAAATAAAACCACTGCTGTGCCTTCAACAGACACAGCTTCTTACATGCCTTGGAATTCACTGCATTTTCCTCTGCTGGCATCACCTCTTAAGATAGCACAGCATTCCTCCAGCACCCTCCTCTGCCTTGGCACAGCCAGCCAGGCCACCCTAACGCCCTGGAGTCAGGCTGCTGCTGTGACATGCAGGGCATTTGTGCTTGTCACCCTGACATCCTGGCTTCTCCCTGCCTTGTGGCTGGATTTGGATAAGAAACCTTCCATGTGATCAGAGGGGCTGAGTTAGAGAAGCAGGGACATCTTTCCTGAATTTGCACTGAGGCCACATGATTGCAACTCACAGCTGCAGACAGGGTCTGTGAGAATTGCCAAGTTCCAGGGCAGAAGGACCTGCCTGGTGCAGAACTGGGTCTTTTTGAGGTCATTTTCTTGAAAACAGGGGTGTTCTCACAAGCAATGCTGAAGGATCAGTAATCACTGGCAGCAAAGACTGATTTCTCAGCTATTTTATTCTCCTGGAGAAGTGGGTCTTCTTAAGAGCCCTTCCAAAGCACCATCCAAAACCAAGAAAGGTGATGTTTCTGGAAAAAAGTGTCTCCATGCTGAGAAGTGGCTCTGCAGTTACCACTACAGACCCTTAGCTCCACATCCTACCTTGCACCAATGCAATACAGGGTTATGATTTCCTCATATATAACTTCAGCCAGACACCAAGCATTAATATGCCCCAAGTTTGCACATTAAAAGGGTGTTTAGTGACTGCTCAGGCAGAGTAGCTGGCTTTGTCTCCAGGTGGTTGTGCTACACTTGGTATCTCTCACATCAGATTTTTCAGTGGCAATTTATAACCTTCAGTAATACCAAGAGCCCAGTAAAAGGTTGTTTACAACCCTGTGCTGCTCTGCCAGCCTCCCTTAGTTTCACTAATTGCCCATTTGATATCTTAACATGATTACACAGAACAAATAGTTCAGGGAATAATAACTCAGCAATCCATTGTGCTCATCTACACAAATACTTCATTTTAAGCTTGTAAGATTTAGTTCCTTTTCAACAACTTCCTCCAACAAAACCATGACATTTCCTACATGAAAATACATCAGGCCAAAAGTGGGACAAAATTTACAGAAATACACTGAATGCTCTTGAATCCTTTAATATTCACCCTGCCCAGCTCAAGGCTGCAAGTGTCCAAACTCTACAGAAGCATCAGCAGAGTTAACTGCTTGAACAGAAAGGTGAAAGTTTGTGACCCAGGCATGAGGAACACAGGGTAGGGACACCAGCAGCCTCGGGCACACTACACAGTGACCTCACCAGCATCCACCCCTTGTGATCTGGAACAAACCAGTGCTTCAGTGTGGGGACAGGCTCAGAGAGCGGCTGTGGGAGCAATGAAAGGGCTTTGACTGTCCGACGTACGTTCAGCTGTGCCGGAGCCAAAGCACAGCCCATTACACTTGGCTGCTCCCATACCCAATCCAGCGCTGCATGGACTGCATTCCAATGCTCCAGAACATCACCTCCCACTCTTGTGAGGGTCTCCTTCCAGAGGAACAAGCACTGCTGTCAGTAATGCTGGAGCCTAACACAGACAGAGCACAAGCCAGCTGTGCTGGGGAGGTTGTTCAACAGAAGGTCACTTCTGTGCAAACCTTTAGCTCTGAACTTCAAGAGGCACCCAAACAAGCTGAGATAGGTACTTGAAGGAAAAGTCAGAACTGGCTTCCCAAGTCTTGACCTAGCTCTCCTCAAACACTCCTAAGAAGCAGAAACAATTACATCAACCAACTCCCACCTGCAATTTGTACCAGTAGGGAATGCTGTTCTTCATTGCATATTTCATAGCACTTTAACACACTTGCAACTGCTCAACCTCACTCTAGCTCCTGCTCGCCTGCCGTGTGGACACAGAGGAGTTTGGGGGAGAACTTCTGAGCAAGTACCAGACCTAAACACTGTCTCCCATGAGGGACTATGATTCTGAAGGCTTTGCAGAAGTTTTCCATGAATGATGCATTGAAATCCATCCATCTACCTGTTTCAGAAGATGAAGGCTACCTGCAGCTTAGTGCAGGCCAAAGGGACCTGATCCAACAGACAACTTATGAACACACCAAAGCTTGTGAACAATTTCCACATGAGAGAAAACTCCCAGACTTTAAAACTTCTTCAGTGAAGCTACAGTTCAGCAAAGCATGAACCTTAACTGAGGTCCAAACACCAAATAATGAAGCAAGCTGAGGGAGCTGCAGGCTCCGGAGAATTTTCTGCCTGAGCTGAAGACTGAAGAGCTGGTTTCCCCAGCATGCTCTTTTTGTAAAGACACAAAACGCTCTGGCATCAAAATATGCTTCTTTATAATCCACAGTAAAAGACCAAAGCTTTGGCATTTATTAATTAATGCATTAACCTCCAGTAAATACGGTCAGAGGAGACTGCAAAGCATCATCAAACTTTGTCCAAAAAGATAAAGCTCTGTAAAGTTTTTTGATGGTCTTCTGGGCCACTCAAATTTGGCCAACTGCCTTATGGCTCAGAATGAAGCAGTGCTACTTTTGGAAAGCCTTGAGCAAGAATTACAGAATCACTGAGGCTGGAAGGGACCTCTGAAGACTGTCTGTGTCCAGCCCTCTCTCAACACACACTGCTCAGGGCTATGTCCAGGGAGTTTTTTTCCCCTTTATCATTTTCTTTTATTTCTGCTCTGAGAAAGTCTTCCTGTATGAAAATTTTTTTGACTATGCAATGAGCACTACACAACCCACCCCAAACCCTCTCAACAAACAAACACTTGAGGAACCAAGATTGCTCTCTGGTATCGAGTATTTGTGCGACCCTCTAGTAATGCCAATAGGATCATGAAAATCGAAAGGACTAGCTAGAATAGAGCTACCTATTACTCCCATCTCCAGCTAGACTGAAGTATTTACTGACTTTAGAAGTTTAAGGATAACATTTTAACTAATTTTAAACACCTTTTGACCACAAGAGACTTATAAGTAAGAGCATGACAGCAGGTTACTTCTATTCAGCCCAAGTTATAAAACAATGATATTTGACCTCATGCTAACAGAAAGATACCAACCTATCTCTTGTCCCAAGCGAGATGATTTCAGAGACCCTGCTGAGGACACGACAGCACAGCGACCCAGGTGTCCCACTGTTTCACTGAGGCTTTTCCCTGGCAGGTATTGATGCCATTCAGAGGTACCAAAAGGACCATCTGACCTCTGTATCATGGTCACATTGACCCTGTCACGCAGCTGGCAGAGCAACTTCTCTGGGCTGAGCTTAGCACTCCTCTTCCCGTTGTAAGTTACATTGTACTTGTTCATGGCCAGGTAGTTTTTCCTGACCTTCTGCAGCCTGGGTATGAGATTTCTGGATGAGCTGTCCTTATCCCATACCTTCACAAAGGCTGCTTTCTTGGACTTTTCAGCTGTTACAGCAGTGCTGTCTTTTACTTTGTTGGGGGCACCAAGCCACATTCTGGATATCTGCCCCAGTTCACTGGCTGCTTCATGGAAAAGGCCTTGTGATTTAACCGGGTTCCATTTCTCTGAACTCCTGTGCCCCTGCAAATCATCATTCCTGGTCTTCAAAGGATCATAGTAGCTTCTTCTTGTTTCTCTCCACAGGCAAACTGTCAGTGCTACCAGTATCACCACAAGAACACACATTAACTTTTTCAACACGTTGATGTGAACCATAGTGTACGGTGCATCCAGATGGGACACTGGAAGCTGGCCCTGGGAAAAGGAAACAGCTCAGTCAGGGCTGCAGGCACAGGCGTGTGCACAGGTAAAGTCATGGCGATCTGTGTGTGGGCAGCAGGAGGGGAGAGAGATGACAAAGGGGCAATTGTAAAATTTCAGGCTGTTTAAAGATCTCATTTCAAAGTCCACCACCTCAAACACCAAACAGGAAGACCTGAGCTGGCTATCAGCCATCACATGCTATGTAATGGTGATCTGAGGCCACTGCCACTGAAACCTTTTTTCTATTCCCTTGCACAAGTGACAGCCGAATTTAATACTGCCAGTATCATACCAGCAAGCAGGGTAAGTCTCCACTTCCCTTCATCTCCCATCCCTGACAGTAAATACCCAAATCCCAACAAATGCATTTCCAGAAATGTGTTTTTACTTGACCATAGGCTTTAACGCTAATGAAGCACATAGTCAAGCACAGAACTGGAAAGGGAAAAAAAAAAAAAAAGCTCTGAGTTCATGAGCACCAGGAACTTCACCATCCTGGTACTTTGGTGACTCTTCAGGGAACTGCTGCAAGTCTGCAGTAGGCTGAGTGCACTCCCAACAGCAAACCTCACTGAACAGCTACTGGAAGCCAATTAAGCCCCAGTAAGGTCTGAGGCATGTTTGGGCTCATAAATGCACTTGGATGAACATTACCCCAGGCAAGTTACCCCTAGAGAAAGCAAAGCCAGACCCTGTTGTACAAGCACTGCCTTTCCTCATTTGCACTGCCTCACACTAGCAGATACCTCCAGCTCCCATCATGTCATAAAAGGGGGAATCCAATAGGAGGACTGCTCAAAAAGCAGCTCAAACTAGGCTTATTTGGAGGGGCTGGTGCACAAAACATACACTGATGCATAAACACCTCACAAGCAGCACACAGGATTGCAGAAGACAGGACAGCATTTGCTCACTTCCCTACATGGCTGCTCCAGATGTGTCCAAAAGCATGGGAACAATATGGAGACTCCAGGTGTCCTCAGGATACAAACACATGCAGATCACTGCCATTCCCACAGAGGTACAAGCTGCAACTTCCTCACTGAGGAACCTGCTGAAAGCATATAGTGCTATGCTGGGCTGCCGAGAGATTACTGAGCTACCAACACACTACCTGTGGATAAAGCAGCAGCTCTCCAACTCAAGTCATTCTTGGCTGTTGGCAGATTTCTTCAGAGGGCTTAAGCAGGATATTCCAAAACACAACAGTTCTGTGATGTGCTGAAGAGCTCAAGAAACACCTGCAAAAAAAAGGAGGAAAAAAAGAAATCCTATTAAGGAAAAACCTCAGAGTTCTAGGGATGAGCAATTGTTCCCTCAGATAAACCCTGTGGTCCCAAAAAAGATGTTACCAAGGCCTGAAAGGACAGCAGCAAACACATGAACACCACATGAGCATTTTAAACACTTAAATTCCCATTCGAAATCGGCATCTTCCTTCTTTGTCTGAGATCTGCTCTCAGCTAGAGCAGGAACCAACTCACAGGCTGCCCGCTCTATGGTCCCACCGGAGTGACCAGATCCACTCAAGCACTGGATATACCCATAACACACTGAAGGAAATAATCTGATGCTGCTGCTTAACACAATGAACAGAGGAAAAGAAAGAAAAAGCTAACTTTTCCTAGGGAAATATCTTACTGCCCATTCTTGAGTAATTCATGCACTCTTGCAGAGAAGACTCCCTGCTTTTTTGGAACAAGACCCATGGAAAGTTGCTTTATAAAACATATCTTAATCCATAAGTCTTCACAAAAGAGATAAATGTGTTTTAGACTTTACAGTTTCACTCTACCAAGGAAATGCAGCAAGAGAAAGGGAGATTTGACAGTATTATCTGAGAAATCAAGAAAGTAGCTTGCTTTTACAGGAAGTCTGAGTCAATACAATGCCACATGAGCTAAATTACAAATGCTATCCTTTACAGGACTAAATACTAAATTATTAAAGCATCCTAACGCTGAAAACTTATATTTTAACTTTATTAAGGAACAATATTATTTTTTCACAGAGCACTCCACGATGAAAAAGCCAACATTGCTCTACCTCCAGTTCTTAAACAACAACAACAAAAAGATCCAAGAAACACAAGTGATTCCAGCTTTTATTGGAATTACTTCCCCTGTCCTGACAGACAGTATAGCTTTTCATTTCCTTAAGTACAAATGTGCTAGAAGGGCACACTGAAGTCTTTTTGAACCAGGACAGGTACAGCAGTCTGGAGAGGGGGGGCACCAGGAGGGGATGCAGGACGCCCCTGTGCTCTGTCCTGTGAGGAGTAAGCCCAAGGTTCTCCACACTGTTTATGGTTCCTCTCCTGCTGCGGTCTCTGCCAGACTCTCACTGCTGCCTCCTGCCATCCCCTCCGCAGCTGGGGACCCCGTAGGGACAACTCACTCGGGGCCTGCCTGGTGCCGTGGAGAACAGAAAGCACCACGTGAAAGCAGCTGACTGCAAAGCCATTTGCTGATGGGGAAAGCACCGCTGAGTCAGCCTCCGTGCTGTCAGGGCTCTGCTGAGCCACACACAGACAGCAACGCTTTCCAAATCGAGAGCAACACCAAAACAGAGCTGTCCAGTGTCAGCTTAGTACAAAACTCTGAGACACGCTTCGTGCAGCCCCCAGCCTGACCTTATTCACACTGTATCCCTTTGTAAGGGGCAAAGATCTGGCTTCCAGAAAACTCAACTAAGACCTTCCGTGCAGGGAGGACAGAGCCTCAAGTCTGTCTGGAGGTGCTCAGCAGCCTACCACCCTGCAGAGCAGAGCTCTTTGCTCCAGGCCCTGCACAACTCTGCTCTGCTTTTGACTTCAAAAAAGTCTTCTGAGGGGTTCCCAGGTGGAGGTGATGGCAGGCACATCTCAGTAACCATCAGCTTTTGCTTCTCACACTTGAATCATATAGAAAGGTGGCAGGTTCATTACAGTGAAACAACTTTACAGCTCTCTGCAAGTTCCTGCTGGGACACTCCTCCTGGTGCTGCACAGCACAGGATGCCTAGCAAGTCACAACACCTCCTCTCCTTTCCAGGCCACTCAAAGGCACCTGGAAAACTTGCACAAATTATCCCCAACTTTGACTGTACATGCCACTGCAGTGTGAACAGTTATTTTGCTTTGATTTGTGAGCTGGCAAAGTAGACTCTGCAAGCATGTTTTAGCAGAGCCACAACACTTCAAGAAACCTTCTGTTCCCCATGGATTCTTTGCAATTCAGCTTAATTATTACTACTACTTCACATGATAGGATTTTATTTTCTCTGCACAAGCAGTGCCTAAGATGGCGTCCCTCTCAAGCATTCTGCCACCAAACCTCTTTTGTGGCAAAGGAAAGCATCTGCTCTTCCTGGCAAAGTATCATAGCCTACAAGTGGCCGCTTGTGTGTACTTCTGTCTGGCAGTGGTCAGTACAAATGTACTTTTCCAAAGATGATGGAAGCTTGCCACCTACACAAAACACAAGGTACCAGCTAGGAGTATGAAGAAAGAAAAGACCAAAAAAAAAAAAATCCCCCAAACCTAGAAAAATACTTAAACAAACAGCTGTTTCCTTGAAACCCAGAACCTGACACAGCTGTAGGGTCGAGCACTGGCTGGCAGGCTAAGCCCACACAGCAAGTCCTCTGAGGGTAAATTAATCCTGTGCAGAGAACAAGTGAGGGATGTGATATCTTCAAGGCAGTCAGGGAACTACATTCTGTCCACACACCCTTATACTTAACCTTTATTGTCCAATTCTCTTGCTGGTCTCAGGTCTAACCAGCAAAGTACACAACAGTGTGAAAAGTCCTGCTGTGTCTGGCATTCCACAGGCTGCTGTCTGTCCAGGGAGCTGCAGCCAGCAACGCCACGACACAGAACACCCAGCAATCCCAATTTCCACATCCCACAGCAGATTAACCCTAAAAATGCTACCAAGTGTCCTCATCTCAAACAGCCCTTACCTGTCTCCTATAGTGTCTGACAGCCGGTACACAGACAAACCACACGAGTATGGACAAAGGTATGAACGGTTCTTCCAGGAAATGCAAACAGCTTTGCAAAAGTTGTGTCATCAGCTGTACCAATGCCAATCCTCTGCCCATGTTTGATTGGTTCTTGAAACCACTCACATTACCCTAACAGCCCAAGGCAATGAACTCTACAATTGCACACAGTGCACAGACAACCCGTCCTCTCTGTGCTTTTTCAGGCTCTGTCCCACTTGTTCCAACTCCTCCTTGCACAGCAGCTTTTCCATACTTCAGATGCTCTCGGTCAACTTCCCCAGCACCGTCAGCAGGGCGTGACATCCCTCAAGGCAGGCACAGCGGCCACCCCCGCTGAACACGCTCACGCCACATGGTCCAGCAGCAACACAATAGTGGGGCTGATTTGTACTCCTTATGAAACTTCCTCCCTTTATTTCCCTTCCTGACCACTTCTGAGCCCTGATCTCTACACAGTCTGCAATGACTTCAGGTTATTTTGCAAGCAGCACTGACTCACCGAGAGCTGACCCTAGTGCAGGGCAGGAATAAATACATCTGAAAGAGCTGTATCTTACCTCTGCTAGCAGAGGATTCCTTTGTCCCTGTGCTGCCCAGCCACCCAGAATCACCAGAACCCTCTGCAGCTGCTCGGTGTTTCCCCTGGTCCCAGCAGCCACTCTGGAGATAAAGCCAGCCAAGCTCAGAACTCAGCCCTTCTCTCCTCTGCAGATCCGTTACCACTATTCAAGAGTGGGGATCCCAGAAAATCCCTGAGGGACTTCTGTGATGTTGTGAAACCTGACCGCTTGCTTTCCAACCTACTAGGCAGCCACCAATCCACAACAGGAACAGTCTCATCCCATGACATCTTATAGTGGCTTTTTCTGAGGCTACTGGTGAGCAATCTCACCAAAACCTTGAAAATTCAAAGTCTCCCTCTCTCCATGTTCACAAACTTCTGAAAGTGAGAGAAGAGGAAATACGCAGATAGATTTGAAATGTGACCCTTCTTCATTAGTTCTTACATATTCTACAGGTGTTAGTTACTTTTATTATGTTTACTGGTCTGAAGAAATGGACCCGACTAGAGTCCCTCTGAAACATAACCATGCCAAACAACACCTCTAATTTAACTTAAATGATGATTTGAGAAATATAACCCCTGGGGAGGGGCATATGCAGGAATCACATCCACCTGGTCTACCATGCCTCTCCTTGGTACTGCCATTCATACATTAGCATCATTCAGCTGCAGTTTTCTTCTCTCTGATGGATGCACAAAAGCTTTTTACTTTAGCAAGTTGTTCCTCAATTTTTTTTTTTTAGATAATGTGATAACTATTTCATATTTAAACTCAGAGCATTTACATTTCTTTCCAGATTTCCTTCATTTATGCATTTCCATCTGCACCCACAATTATGCCATGCCTGCCCACAAAGTAGGAAAGCTTTGTTCCCAGCTTTGCTGGTGTATTTTTGTATGTTTTTATGCTGCCCTATATGAACATTTTATACTTAACTACACCTTTCTGTTCTTTTTTTTTGTACATTCTCAATGTACAAAACCCTTTCCTCCACCCAGCACCCTCTGCAAACCATCTGTGAAAAGAGCAGTGGTAGGTACCAGATGCTGAATGAGTTCCGATATAAGTGTGTGGAAAAGAGGAAAGACATGAAAGTGTAGGGCAGGAATTTTTCTGTTCAAAATAACATACTCAAGGAAACCTAAGAAGAGAAAAAATTTGGATTCAAAAAGTAACCTCAAAACCATATCTGCTCTTAAAATTCCCTATTCCTGTCCTGAGGAAAAAAGTAGATATCAAGACCCTCAACAGTATTAAACAAACTATGCTCATGCCATTTTGCAAATGAAGAAGCTCCACTTTCCACATGCTTGATACACCAAATGAAAGGTGATAAAACGTTTTCCAAGCTAAAGGTCTGTCCATCTGGAGCCAAGTTTCAGATCTCTCTGATACCTTATTTAGCCCAGCCTGTTACTTCAACTGTGTGTATCATGATTTTGTAAATATATAAGCAGGGAAGGCTTGCTTCTAGCAATTCTTGGTTTCCTTCCAAAATATCACTGTGTGTGAAAATAAAACATCTGTTGAGCCATACATTTAGGCATTTCCAATGCCACCAAACAGAACATAACAGAAAGGGGAGAATGAGGAAACTTTACATAGAGATTTGAGGGGAAAAAAAGCATTTTACATGAGAAACATGGTTAAATTTCAGGTGACACATTAGGGAGCTACACAGATCCCTTGCAATGAAATAGATCATTCCATTAGTCCTGCCTCCATTAAAAATCTCTGCATGTGCCTGTGAAAATATGCTGCTGTCACAGCTGAAAAAAAATCTTCCCAGGAGAACAGGAGAGGCAGATTCTGGGGGGAGGCACAGGGGAAAGCTTAAGCATGTGTTTCATTTTGGTTTTACATGTCAACAAACACTGGGATTTAATATAAGTCAGAAGCCTTCATTTCTGGCTGTGTCAGGCCTTTATTCCTGCTCTTTTCTACGTGCCATACTGGTTTTGGAGGGTGGCTCTGCCTAGCAGCACTCTGCCTCCCCCTCTGCCCTCATTAAAAGGCAGCAGCTTTGCTTTCACTCCCCACACAGGCTTTGCCAGGCACCTGCAGAACCACAGTCACCACCAGCCACTGAGAACCAAGGAGAGAGGTGACCTGCACTGCTGTGGCTTCCCACCCACAGCTGCTGCCATCCCAGCAGGATGCCACCACAGCTCTGGCCCTGGACCAGCCCACATCAGGCACAGTCTTAAGTGAAGTGAATGTTTGGAGCTGCTGGAGCTCAGCTCTAATAAAGCACCTGACATTAACAAGTATGACATATGGGATGACAAACCCACTCCACTTGTGCTATGATCAGATGACAGTAATCTTGATGTTTATGGGGGAATCCACTGAAACCATTCTTAATACATACTGCTGTGCTCTAAATAAGTATTTGAACCCTTCTTTTAATAATTCCTAATGGGTATTTTGTATGGACCTAGTACCTTAACCATGGTGTACATGTATTTGAGTTTTACCATGTAAGTATTCTAAATAACAATAATATTACTATTTATAAGTTAAAACTGCTTTCTGAGTCACAGGATATCAGATTTATCAGTGCTTCATCTAACTAGAAGTTTACATTTTAGTCTTGCTAAAGAGGGTGCTTTTAGTGTCTCATAACATGGACTCCAATTATGAAATACACTGAGCTAATTAATGAGTGAATGCAGTGGACCATGCTTAGCATCCTGTTTGGTGGGTTACTTGCCCAGAGGGATAGCATGTTTATGAACTCCAGAACAGGATCAAGCCCTCAGCTGGTGGGAGCAGCACTTCTCCCTTACTAAATGCCACCTTCTACCCCACAGACAGACACCTGCTGAATATTCCTTGTAAACAGCACTGGACAGGAAAGAGACCCCGTCTGCGTGGGGTGTCTGCGTGCCCCAGGCCAGCCCTGTGCTCTTGCCGCACACTCCCACTTGGATGCAGTCAGCCAGATAGCCACCATGGCAGCTCCCAGTGGAGCTCAACACAGAAGCCATTTCCCAATGGGCACATGTCCATGGGAGTCTTGCTCAGCAAGATACCTGGAGACCCCTCTTGGTAAAAAACCTTTTCCATTTCTAAAACTGCCAGTTTCACATTCAGTTGGAGAAAGACGTACATGCATGAACAGTAGCAATTCCCAAAAATGCTGCTGCTTCTCCTGTATCCACAGCCCCAGTGTCAGGGCTTTACAAGTGAGGCTTTCATCATCAGTCAGCTTTATCACAGCCATTCCCACATGGAAGCCAGCAGTAAAAATCCCCCAACCCTGCCCTACTTTAAAGACCAGGATGCAATCGCTCACTTATGACTACTTTACATGGAACATTACACCTTTAAATCATTCCTCCCCAAGCATATGTTTCTCTACAATGTTCATCCTTCAAAATGAAAGGGGAAAGCTTCTTTATTTTAAATTAACAGCATGTGGCAGGTCAACGCTTTAACGCCTCTGCAAATATCACTGCACACCGGGACATGTAATTGATGTTCCATGGCCCCAGGACAATAAAACTCCCTGTGTGCCAGCTGCAGAGACACTACCCTTCAGGATACTATGCCTGACACCAGCCCTTTGCAGGTGAGGACAACGTTCTTGTGTCTCAAGGACAATGCAGTAACTCCTCACAACTTGCGCAAAGAAGAATCTAATTCAATTTAGCCTAAGACCTCATCTTTCACTAAGTGAAATAAACTTGCACTAGTCTGGATCTACCATTGCTGGTTTTCAGTCCAATAGCACTACCAAGATTTATTTTTCTCTACATATCCAGAGTTCATCCCTGTTGAGGATGGCAGGGCTGGCACTCAACAGCAGTGTTCTACCACACCAGCTTCACTGGAAGAAAGGAGTAAAGTGTCAGTTCTGGCCATTGACTTCAGAAAGTCCTACTCAAACTACTCTATGTTAAGCAAAACACATCCTGCATTACATTTAAAATAAATTGGTTTTCACTAAGAAGTTCATATTTTATAATGCAAAGACATATACAGCTGTGAAGACTGTTTATCAAAAAGCATCAGGTGCTGAAAAAAAAGGCAGGTCCTGTTGGCAATTAAGAGAGCACTAGAAAGGACACCCACTAGAACCCAAAGCAAATAATTAACATGTAACAAGCAGTTCAATTATTTATCCAGTATAAATCAAAGTAGTTCCTTCCTATGCAAGGAATTTTAGGCATGGAGTACAAATGGAAACTTCAAAATTAGCATTAACTATTTTGTCTCTGATAGAAAAAGAGGCAGAGAAAAAAAAGAAGTGTTATGACAATCAGATGTTTTTCCACTATTCAAAACCACTTGGTTTTGGTCTCCATAGCCACAGCAATAGGAAAGCTTAATTGATACCACTTCTGCCATGCATCACCATTTCTACTGGTTAAACTGAGAGTGAAACGACCAGAGGAAAGCCAGGGATAACTCAACACAAGCTGGTGAGAAAGGCCAGGTCCAAGCTCAGTGTCAGGCTGCAGCAGAGCAGCCAAGGCAGCAGATACACAGGAATCAATATACCCCAAGATCCTGGATATTGCTCACTGTTGAAGCAGTGGCCAGGTTCTCAAAAGTCAGAATATCTGCAGTAGCAGATGCCAAGTATGTTTTGCCAAGGGGTGTCAGCAATTCACATCCTCACACAGTGAGCTCTTGAGGTGCCTGAACTTCAGTAATAATAGCAAATGATGCCCTGTTTTTCAAACACATTCATCTGGGAACACTATCCCCTTGTATTGGCATTTCAAATACATCTACTGTCAATAAGCCCACAAAAATAGTTTTAGGGAAGCGACCTTGCCTAAATACAATTCAGTTTTATAAATCATAGGCAATATAAATGTAATGCACAAATCCAGGTGCCTAGACATATTCAAAGACATTTAAAGAGCTTAAGACACACCTCCACCCTCAAAGTTTTGCACACGTATTTAGAACAGAAAACATTAATGCAACTTTCCTGAGAAAGTCTGCATTTGAAACCTCCTTGCTATTTTCTTCCCTCAGCATCCATCCAAATGTTTTGGAAAGGGAAGCAGGTTCAGCA